>NC_036871.1:3606438-3681105 GCF_002910315.2 Salvelinus sp. IW2-2015
TATTATTATAATAGTTGCTATGAATGCCTGAGACAAGCTTACAACCAAGACCAAAAAACTACGTGTGCGCAACGTTGAACGCTTGCTGGCATAAATGACGCTCAGAACTTTTAAAATTTAAGTGAGGACCCCAAAAAACGTGTCGCCTCGGGAAGCATTTTACTGTGTTACGGGTCCAATGCAAACGGATGCAGTAAACAAATAGCCAAGAATATTTTGAGTCACTGAGACACCTATTGATAAACAAACTGAATAGGTTGAGCAAGACAGCCTAGAAACACAGGAGAAAGTAAAACCTCAATACAATGAAATTAAAATGGACTGAAATGCTTGTAAGGCAAGCACACTAGATGAATCAAAACATTTGATCAACATCAAATAAGCCTGAATGGGTTCCGCAACTTTCCCAACTATCAAAATTAGCATGTTGTAGCTAAACATAATTGTACCACAGGTGGGTTACTTACTATCCACAGTTCGCAAGCAACAGTTGCTGAACTATGAGCAAGTTCAAGACTCTTGATGTGACGTTGAATGTGAGAGAAGCCTTCATCCGGAGATTCAAATGTGTAGTACTTTACCATCATGAGATAGCCATAAACGGGCCGGGAATCGCAGTCCGTACTTCAACACCTGGATGGTCCCGAAGTAGTCGCGTGGCCTGTCCGAAAGCTGCGCGCTGCCTGGAAACAGTGGGGAGTAGTCCTGGTAGATGGAGAAGCTCTGTCCTTGAAAGCTCAAGTGGTAATTGCGGGCTCGGCAGAGAATCTCCATCTTTCTCATTGCGAAAAAAGTGCACATCGAAGGAATATGTCACGGGGCCTCTCCCATCCGCGGGCTTTGGCGCAGCGACCGGTGGGCACGATCATCAGGGGCTTTTCACTCTAAGGCAAGAAACATCCTTCAGCAGCCCAGAAACGAAATCCGTGGCGCGAGGCATTTCCGCGGCTCTGGGACTGATACAAGTCTCAGGTTATTGCGGCGAGCAGAATCCCTCTAAACTTACACAGCTCTCCTTCACCTTTTTCAAAATTCCGCAGCGAGCGTTTCACGTCAGCCTCCAGGGGATGTAGTTTAAGTCGCGAGACATTGTAGCGGAGGTCCTCCAGTGCTGCAATCGTTGTAGTGTTTTGGGGACGCCATTGTTTTTTGAGTGATGTGATAGCTGCACCGTCTCGTTCCGCAGGATTGTTAGATCTGCTTTTAAAAAGTATCAGAAACCTCCTTTATTCGGGCCTCAATCAGTATTAAACCCAAAACCTCCGTTTTCATTTCAACTATCTCAGAGCGTATAGTTTGATTGGCCTCGAGAATGTTCATTCTCAGCACCCGCCAAGGCCAAGCCGCCCCCGGGTAAGTGTTCAGTCCCCGGACCGTCAGGCTTCAGGATGAGGGCGGTGATGAGAGTGTGTCTTGTAGGGCCGGGTTTCTCAAAGTCATGCCTTTTGCCTTTATGTTTCGTCGACTGCTGACATTTGGAAGTTAAGTAGTCTTGGTTTTTGCGGAAGGGATCACCAAAAATAAGTATATTGAAATAAATACGGTTCTGCTGCCAAAAATTCACATTAAACTTTAAAAATTACCACGGGAGCAAACGGGAAACACGTCAGCTTCGCCACATGGGCTCCCTCCAACCCAGTTTGTCATTTCTTTAATAGCAATTCTGGCCATCCAGAATCACAACAGGCGACTTCTGCCCCATGGAAGCACGCACATCGTTTTCGTGTTGTTCGCCAATCCATCTATGTAGCTAGATGCCTAAATAATTGTATTTTAAAACAACACACACCACAATCTATTCACATTACTCCTGCAAAAACAACAACCATCTCTGGTGCTTTGCTTGGAGCTGCATCTCTCGCCCTCTTTCTCAATAATAAAGTTCTGTATGTCCAAACTTTCTATTGATTTGGGAAAAATTGTTAACTCCGCTTTGTTGTTTCAACAGATAGCTAGCTAATTTGAGCTAACGTTTCATGTTATGCCTTAAGAGCTAGCTAGCTTTATGAATCCAAGCAATGGCGTAAGCCAGTCGGATGTGTCTTTGTCCTGTCTTGTCCCGGTGTAAATAGTATTCGTATTTTTCGTATACATTTCGATTTATTATATTTCACTTTCCATCTAGGAAACTGAATATACATTCCTACATTCCGCCTCACCCAATGTGCGTACGGAACCTGCTATTTTTTATATACTTTTGAACCGTAAACCCAATCAGAAGCTAGCCAGATAACTAGCTACTAGCTAGTAGTCAGTTAGCACTTTTGCGCGGTCTTCGCCTTAACTCGGACACAGCCAGCTTCAATTACCGGGCGATACCTGCCAGTCTGGCAAGCGCGGATATCAACCCAGAGGCATATAGGACTGCTTTTTCTCTACACATCACCGGATTCCTGACGCCAAGCTCTGGACAATACACCGTATTATCACAGCTAGCTAGCTGCAACCGATAGAGGCTACTACTGGCTTAACACCTCTGTCCCGAGCAAGCACCCAGTTAGCCTTGAGCTAGCTCGAGCTAGCCCTCTGCCGGCTCTAGCTGCCAGCGCGATATCACCAGAGCATATAGGCGACTGCCTTTTTCTCTACCACATCCCGGATCCTGACGCAAGCTCTGGGACAATTTACACCGTATCATCACAGCTAGCTAGCCGCAACCGAGGGTGGCTACTACTGGGCTAAACACGCTCTGTCCGAAGCAAGCACCAGTTTAGCCTTGAGCTAGCCTCGGAGCTTAGGCCCAATCTGCCGGCTAGCTGCAAGCGCGATATCAACCAGAGCATATGGACGTGCCTTTTTCTCTACCACATCACCGGATTTCCTGACGCAGCTCTGGACAATTACACCGTATCAATCACAGCTAGCTAGCTGCAAACCGAGTGGCTACTACTGGCTAACACCTTCTGTCCCGAAGGCAAGCACCAGTTAGCCTTGAGCTAGCCTCGAGCTAGGCCCATCTGCCGGCTAGCTGAAGAGCTAGTGCCACTGCCACTGCCACGAAGCTAGCACCAGTTAGCAAACACTATTCTAACAATTCACAACCTCTCTTTCGCCATCGCCATTCTGGCTTGGATTTCTCTGTCGACACAACACGTCTGAGCAGACCCCCTCCGTCTGAGCAGACCACCCCCCGGGCTACTAACTTTACACGCCGCGTGCTAGCTTAGTGGAGGCCTCCTCTGCTCCATCTACGGCTGCCCCTGGACACTATGATCACTTGGCTACATAGCTATGCATGCTTGACTGTCATTAATTCACGGTACTCCATTCTGTTTATTGTGTCTTATCTGTCGGCTCTGTGCTTAACTCAGGATCTGTGTGTAGTTAATCCGACCCTCTCTGCCTAGTCATCGCCATTTTTTACCTGGTTGTTGCTGTGTCAACTAGCACCCTGTTATTGCTGCTTATTCTTACCTGTTGTTTTAGCTAGCTCTCCCAATCAAGACCTGCAATCACTTTATGCCTTATTGTATGTCTCTCTCAAATATCAATATGCCTTGCATACTGTTGTTCAGGCTAGTTTTCATTGTCATTGTTTTGGTTTGCAATGGACCCTGTAGTTCACTCTCCGTACCTCTGATACCCCCTTGTCCCACCCCCCACACATGCGTGACCTCACCCATTGAGACCAGCATGTCCAGAGATACAACTCTCTTATCATCACCCAGTGCTGGGCTTGCCTCCGCTTACCGCGCCCCTCCATACCCCTGTCTGCACATTATGCCCAGAATCTATTCTAACCACGCCCATAATCTGCTCCTTTTATTCTTTGTCCCCAACGCTCTAGGCGACCAGTTTTGATAGCCTTTACCGCACCCTCATCCTACTACTCCTCTGTTCCTCGGGTGATGTGGAGGTAAACCCAGGCCCTGCATGTCCCCAGTCACCCTCATTTGTTGACTTCTGCGATCGAAAAAGCCTTGGCCTCATGCATGTCAACATCAGAAGCCTCCTCCCTAAGTTTGCCTTACTCACCGCTTTAGCACACTCTGCCAATCCTGATGTCCTTTGCCGTGTCCGAATCTGGCTTAGGAAGGCCACCAAAAACTTGAGATTTCCATACCCAACTATAACACTTTCCGTCAAGTAGAACTGCAAAAGGGAAGAGTGCAATCGACAATTTGTCTACTTAACGCATGAGTCATATCTGTAACAAAAACTCCAAAAAGTTCTCACTGTCTGCGCTACTGTGCTACCTAGCCCCAGCGTCACTCCCAAATGCTATGCGCCTGCAGACCCTATCCATTGACATGTAATCGCTCCCATCTAGTTGAGTTTGTTTGTTTAGGTGACTAAACTGGATATCTGCTTAACAACGCGCCGCAGTCACATAACAAGTCCACAGAACAGTATGCCCTACAAGTGCTCCACAAATCTCAAGGAATCCCGACCAGTAGCAACCCTAAATCCGAAACATGGACACACTATAACATATATCCTGACACTAACCTGCTTCAAATACACCTCATGCGATCTTCAATCAACTTCGATTCTAGAATTCAGCGATCACTGCCTCATTGCCTGTATCCGCCACGGGTCTGCGGTCAAACGACCACCCCTCATCACTTCAAACGCTCCCTAAACACTTCTGCGAGCAGGCCTTTCTAATCGACCTGCCCGGGTACCCTGGAAGGATATTGACCTCATCCCGTCAGTTGAGGATGCCTGGTCATTCTTTAAATGTTACTTCCTCACCATATTAGACAAGCATGCTCCGTTCAAAAAATGCAGAACCAAGAACAGATATAGCCTTGGTTCACTCCAGACCTGACTGCCCTCGACCAGCACAAAAACATCCTGTGGCGAACTGCAATAGCATCGAAGAGCCCCCGCGTATTGCAACTGTTCAGGGAAGTCAGGAACCAATACACGCAGTCAGTCAGGAAAGCAAAGGCCAGCTTTTTCAAGCAGAAGTTCGCATCCTGTAGCTCTAACTCCAAAAAGTTCTGGGATACTGTAAAGTCCATGGAGAACAGAGCACCTCCTCCCAGCTGCCCACTGCACTGAGGCTAGGTAACACGGTCACCACCGATAAATCCGTGATAATCGAAGACTTCAACAAGCATTTCTCAATGGCTGGCCATGCCTTCTTCCTGGCGACTCCAACCTTGGCCAACAGCCCCGCCCCCCCGCTGCTACTCGCCCAAGCCTCCCCAGCTTTCCTTTACCCAAATCCAGATAGCAGATGTTCTGAAAGAGCTGGAAAACCTGGACCCATACAAATCAGCTGGGCTTGACAATCTGGACCCCCTATTTCTGAAACTGTCCGCCGCCATTGTCGCACCCCCTATTACCAGCCTGTTCAACCTCTCCTTCGTATCATCTGAGATCCCCAAGGATTGGAAAGCTGCCGCGGGTCATCCCCCTCTTCAAAGGGGGAGACACCCTGGACCCAAACTGTTACAGACCTATATCCATCTCTGCCCTGCCTATCTAAGGTCTTCGAAAGCCAAGTCAACAAACAGATCACTGACCATCTCGAATCCCACCGTACCTTCTCCGCTGTGCAATCCGGTTTCCGAGCCGGTCACGGATGCACCTCAGCCACGCTCAAGGTACTAAACGACATCATAACCGCCATCGATAAAAGACATTACTGTGCAGCCGTCTTCATCGACCTGGCCAAGGCTTTCGACTCTGTCAATCACCATATTCTTATCGCAGACTCAGTAGCCTCGGTTTTTCTAATGACTGCCTTGCCTGGTTCACCAACTACTTTGCAGACAGAGTTCAGTGTGTCAAATCGGAGGGCATGTTGTCCGGTCCTCTGGCAGTCTCTAAGGGTACCACAGGGTTCAATTCTCGGGCCGACTCTTTTCTCTGTATACATCAATGATGTTGCTCTTGCTGCGGGCGATTCCCTGATCCACCTCTACGCAGACGACACCATTCTATATACTTCCGGCCTTCCTTGGACACTGTGCTATCTAACCTCCAAACGAGCTTCAATGCCATACAACACTCCTTCCGTGGCCTCCAACTGCTCTTAAACGCTAGTAAAACCAAATGCATGCTTTTCAACCGTTCGCTGCCTGCACCCGCACGCCCGACTAGCATCACCACCCTGGACGGTTCCGACCTAGAATATGTGGACATCTATAAGTACCTAGGTGTCTGGCTAGACTGCAAACTCTCCTTCCAGACTCATATCAAACATCTCCAATCCAAAATCAAATCAAGAATCGGCTTTCTATTCCGCAACAAAGCCTCCTTCACTCACGCCGCCAAACTTACCCTAGTAAAACTGACTATCCTGCCGATCCTCGACTTCGCGGATGTCATCTACAAAATAGCTTCCAACACTCTACTCAGCAAACTGGATGCAGTTTATCACAGTGCCATTCGTTTTGTTACTAAAGCACCTTATACGACCCACCACTGCGACCTGTATGCCCTAGTCGGCTGGCCCTCGCTACATGTTCGTCGTCAGACCCACTGGCTCCAGGTCATCTACAAGGCTATGCTAGGTAAAGTGCCGCCTTATCTCAGTTCACTGGTCACGGTGGCTACACCCACCCGCAGCACGCGCTCCAGCAGGTGTATCTCACTGATCATCCCTAAAGCTAAAACCTCATTTGGACGCCTTTCCTTCCAGTTCTCTGCTGCCTGCGACTGGAACGAATTGCAAAAATCTCTGAAGTTGGAGACTTTTATCTCCCTCAACAACTTTAAAAATCTGCTATCCGAGCAGCTAACCGATCGCTGCAGCTGTACATAGTCCATCTGTAAACTACCCACCCAATTTACCTACCTCACCCCCCATACTGCTTTTATTTATTTACTTTTCTGCTCTTTTGCACACCAGTACCAATATCTCTTCTTGCACATGATCATCTGATGATTTATCACTCCAGTGTTAATCTGCTAAATTGTAATTATTCGATTTATTGCCTACCTCATGCCTTTTGCACACATTGTATATAGATTCTCTTTTTTTCTACCATGTTATTTGACTTGTTTATTGTTTACTCCATGTGTAACTCTGTGTTGTCTGTTCACACTGCTATGCTTTATCTTGGCCAGGTCGCAGTTGCAAATGAGAACTTGTTCTCAACTAGCCTACCTGGTTAAATAAAGGTGAAATAAAAATAAAAATTWGCATTTTTTTTCATATTTGGACAGTACTTGATTAGACAGTAATTGTTATGGTAGGGATACTTGTCGGGTGGTGAAGAGAGTTCCATCAGTTGGATTCAGTGTCTCGATAGCTAATCAATTACTGTCAAAACCCTGCTCATAAAATGTACTAGGTAGCAAATGTTAGCAGCACTGCTAGCTAGACTGAGTCCTTAACATTAGTTAGTTAGTTAATTTAATGGTATCTGTCAGTGAAGCTTTTGGAGTCCACAGGTTGAAATGTATGTTACTCGAATCTGGCTTACTGTGAGGTCAATAACTCTAAATAACATCATCATGGGCTAACAAAATGTGCTATAGTAGCAAGCTAACAAAGTTTACCTCCGTCTTTCTCATTTTTGTACTCTCTCTGTCAGATAATGAACAGTCGCCCTCTCACGCCGATATTGGATGAATCAAAAATGACTTTGGAAAACCAATTTGACTCCTCTTCCTAAATTGCCACCATACACAGAAATGCTGGTTTTAGGCAGCACTAAAAAGGCAGGGCATGCCAGGGCTCATAATTGGAGTATTCATTGCAGTGTGTAATGTAGTAAAGCCTAGTTTGTTTTACATCATCCCAGCAGGGCAAAAGACTCAGGGCTGAGACAAAATCATTCGGTGCTAAAGCGCCAAAAGCCTGTGTGTGGTGACGTCAATGGTTCAGCCATTCGCATGTTGAAAACCATTATCAAGGAAACCTATTTGAACACTGTGTAAATTGTAACATTGCCTGAACACCAGTGATTCTAAGGACAAGAATAACTGTGTTACCTGTAGGACAATGTATCTATCACAGGTCACTAATAAATTAATTTGTGCAGACTGGTTGCTATGGCATGGGCATGACAAATCAATGAAATAATTAAGAATTTCAATCGGCTATTAAGCCTCTCAATTTCCAGTCGACATTGGCAAGGAATATTTTGATTGGAAGTATAGCTGCCTATACCGATGGCTAGCAGCTTTGACAGTATTGAGTCAAGCAACAGCTTTACTGTTTCAGAAAATATGGTGTCACAGGGCTGGAGGGGCAGAGCAGGCAGGTGGGCTTCGTATCTCCTGATACCCTGATGATGCACACTGGCAGAAATGACACCCAGCAGTATTCGTAAAGATTGTCTCACCAAGGATAAGCTCAAATATTGTAAAGGTCAAATGGGTCCATCTCCCTCCCTCTCACAAACACACTCACTGTGTGTCAAAACCCCCCAACTATTTTTATGTTTTCGACCAAAATAATTGCAGTAGGTTATGTCCATCTACTCATCCCTTAAAATGTTGACAAATACATAAAACTTGATAGTTGTTGTAAATGGCTTTAGTTATGTTGCATTGCAGCTATCTATCTAAATGACCACACAACTTGTTAGCTAGCTTGTTAGCCTGGTAGCTAAAAGAGCAATGTACTGGAGCTATTATTTCAAAGTATACAATCAACACGTTGACCTAACTTAAAACTATTTCATACAATAATAAACGAGTTGCTAGCTTGATAGCTAGCTACATACACTGAGTGTACAAAACATTAGGAACACCTTCAATTCGTCAGGGCATGGACACTACAAGGTGTCGAAAGCGATCCACAAGGATGCTGGCCCATGTTGTCTCCAATACTTCTCACAGTTGTGTCTACTTGGCTGGATGTCCTTTGGGTGGTGGACCATTTTTGACACACAGGGGAAACTGTTGAGCCTGAAAACCCAGCAGCGTTGCAGTTCTTGAAACACTCTAACCGATGTGCCTGGTACCTACTACCTTACTGTGTTCAAAGGCACTTAAATATTTTGTCTTGTCCATTCACACTCTGAATGGCAAACATACACAATCAATGTCTCAATTGTCTCAAGGCTTCAAAATCCTTCTTTAACCTGTCTCCTCCCCTTGATATACACTGATTGAAATGGATTTAACAGATGACATCAATAAGGGAACATAGCTTTCGCCTGGATTCACCTGGTCAGTCTACAGTATGTAATGGAAGAGCAGGTGATCCTCATGCTTTGTACACTCAGTGTATGTGTAACGTGTACGCTGGGAGTCGGGAAGCAAGTACAGGGAGTGCAAATTTTATAATAAATACAACATAGTACAAAACAAGAAACACAAAAAAGCGTACACGATACAGAATAACACCTCACAAAGGGAAGCAACACAGACTTTTAATACATTTTTTACTGGTGACGTTAGGTCCAAGGGCAGCTGCCGAAGCAACCGGGGATGCCTCAGCAGGCACGTCAGGCTTCCATGCCTCCGCTGGCTCGACAGGTTCTCAAGCCTCGGTTGGCTCAGCAGGCTCCCCATGCCTCAGCTGGCTCGACAGGTTCTCAAGCCTCGGTTGGCTCATCAGGCTTCCATGCCTCAGCTGACTCATCGGGATCCTATGCATCAGCCGGCTCGTCTGGCTCCCATGCCTCAACCGGCTTGACTGGTTCCCGCGCCTTAGCTGGCTCTACAGGTTCCGGCGTCTCAGCTGGATCTACGGGTTCCCGCGCCTCAGCAGAAGCGATCGGCCCGCTCCTGGTCCTCTGGACCGTCCCTCGGGTCCGCTTCTTGCGGCTGGGGCCGCACGTCAGGTATTGTCACGTCCACTCCCGCTGGGTTAAATGCGGACGATACATTGAGTTGGACAATGCGGTAATATCTAACAAGTAATCTAACAAATTCACAAAAACGACCTTACACACACAAATGTAAGGGAGAATAAGAACATGTACATATAAATATATGGATGAGCGATAGACGTGCGGCATAGGCAAGATGCAGTAGATGGTAAAGAGCAGTACATACATACAGTGGGGAGAACAAGTATTTGATACACTGCCGATTTTGCAGGTTTTCCTACTTACAAAGCATGTAGAGGTCTGTAATTTTATCATAGGGACACTTCAACTGTGAGAGACGGAATCTAAAACAAAAATCCAGAAAATCACATTGTATGATTTTTAAGTAGGAAAACCTGCAAAATCGGCAGTGTATCAAATACTTGTTCTCCCCACTGTATGAGATGAGTGATGTAGGATATGTAAACATTATTAAAGTGGCGTTATATAAAGTGACTAGTGATACCTTTATTAAGTCCATTTATTAAAGTGGCCAGAGATTTGAGTTTGTATGTTGACAGCAGCCTCTCTATGTTAGTGATGGCTGTTTAACAGTCTGATGGCCTTGAGATAGAAGCTGTTGTTCAGTCTCTCGGTCCCAGCTTTGATGCACCTGTACTGACCTCGCCTTCTGGATGATAGCGGGGTGAACAGGCAGTGGGTGGTTGGTTGTTGTCCTTGATGATCTTTTTGGCCTCCCTGTGACACCGGATGCTGTAGGTGTCCTGGGGGGCAGGTAGTTTGCCCCCGGTGATGCGTTGTGCAGACCACACGGTGCAGTTGCAGTTGCCGGACCAGGCGGTGATACAGCCCGACAGGATGCTCTTGATTGTGCATCTGTAAAAGTTTGTGTGTTTTATGTGACAAGCCAAATTTCTTCAGCCTCCTGAGGTTGAAAAGGCGGTATTGCGCCTTCTTCACCACACTGTCTGTGTGGGTGGACCATTTCAGTTCCCTCTGCTGTTTCCGATCATCTCCTTTGTTTTGTTGATGTTGAGTGAGAGGTTATTTTCCTGACACCACACTCACCTCCTCCCTGTAGGCAGTCTCGTTGTTGTTGGTAATCAAGCCACTGTAGTGTCGTCTGCAAACTTGATGATTGAGTTGGAAGCGTGCATGGCCACGCAGTCATGGGTGAACAGGGAGTACAGGAGAGGGCTGAGAACGCACCCTTGTGGGGCCCCAGTGTTGAGGATCAGCAGGGTGGAGATGTTGTTTCCTACCTTCACCATCTGTCAAAAAGTCCAGGACCCAGTTGCACAGGGAGGGGTTGAGACCCAGGGTCTCGAGCTTAATGACGAGTTTGGAGGGTACTATGGTATTAAATGCTGAGCTGTAGTCAATGAACAGCATTCTTACATAGGTATTCCTTTTGTCCAGATGGGATAAAGCAGTGTGCAGTGTGATGGCGATTTCATCGTCAGTGGACCTATTGGGGCGGTAAGCAAATTGGAGTGGGTATAGGGTATCAGGTAGGGTGGAGGTGAAATGCTCCTTGACTAGTCTCTCAAAGCACTTCATGATGACAGAAGCGAGTGCAACGGGGCGATAGTCATTTAGTTCAGTTACCTTAGCTTTCTTGGGAACAGGAACAATGGTGGCCATCTTGAAGCATGCGGGGACAACAGACTGGGATAGGGATTGATTGAATATGTCCGTAAACACACCAGCCAGCTGGTCTGCGCATGCTCTGAGGACGTGGCTAGGGCAGCCGTCTGGGCCAGCAGCCTTGCAAGAGTTAACACGTCTAATTGTTTTACTCATGTTGGCCATGGAGAAGGAGAGCCCACAGGCATTGGTAGTGGGCTTTGTCACTGGCACTGTATTGTCCTCAAAGCGAGCAAAGAAGTTGTTTAATTTGTCTGGGAGCAAGACGTCGATGTCCGCACGGGCTGGTTTTCTTTTTGTAATCGTGATTGACTGTAGACTCTGCCATATACGTCTCGTGTTTGAGCCATTGAATTTCGACTCTACTTTGTCTCTATACAGATGCTTTGCTTGTTTGATTTCCTTGCGGAAGGAATAGCTTTCACTGTTTGTATTCGGTCATGTTTCCAGTCGCCTTGCCATGATTAAAAGTGGTGGTTCGCGCTTTCAGTTTTGCGCGAATGCTGCCATCAATCCACAGTTTCTGGTTCCGAAATGTTTTAATAGTCACAGTGAGTATGACATCTCCGATGCACTTGCTAATAAACTCGCTCATCAATGTTGTTGTCTGAGGCTATCTGGAAGATATCCCAGTCCACGTGATCGAAGCAATCCTGAAGCATGGAATCCAATTTTTCAGACCAGCGTTGGACATTTCCTGTTTTAGTTTCTGTCTATAGGCTGGGAGCAACAAAATGGAGTAATGTTAAGATTTGCCCAAAGGCAGGGCGCGGGAGGGCTTGTATGCATAACGGAAGTTAGAGTAGAAATGATCCAGAATGCTAGCAGCCTGTGCCGCGTATTCGATATAGTGATAGAATTTAGGAAGTCTCGTTCTCGGGTTAGCTTTGTTAAAATTCCCCGGCTACAATAAATGCAGCCTCAGGATGTATGGTTTCCAGTTTACATAGAGTCCATTGAGGAATCTGCTTGGGGGTGGGATTTACACGGCTGTGACTATAATCGAAGAGAATTCTCTTGGAAGAATGCGGTCGGCATTTGATTGTAAGGAATTCTAGGTCAGGTGAACAAAAAGACTTGAGTTCCTGTATGTTGTTGTGATTGCACCATGAGTCGTTAATCATAAGGCATACACCCCCACCCTTCTTCTTACCAGAGAGATGTTTGTTTCTGTCAGTGCTATGTATGAAGAAACCGGGTGGCCGAACCGACTCTGACAACATATCCCGAGTGAGCCATGTTTCCGTGAAACAGAGAACGTTACAATCTCTGATGTCTCTCTGGAAGGCAACTCGTGCCCTAATTTCGTCCACCTTTTTATCTAGAGATTGGACATTGGCGAGTAATGTGCTCGGGAGAGGTGGATGGTGTGCTCGCCTTCTGAGTCTGACCAGTAGGCTGCTCCGTCTGCCTCTCCTGCGGTGACCACGTTTTTTTGTGTCGGTCTCTGGGATAAGATCCCATGTCCAGGGTGGAGGTCCGAACAAAGGATCCGCTTTGGGAAAGACGTATTCCTGGTCGTAATAATGGTTATCCTCTCTTGGGTAGGGGCAGTATTTTCACGTCCGGATGAAAAGCGTGCCCAAAGTAAACTGCCTGTTACTCAGGCCCAGAAGCTAGGATATGCATGTAATTGGTAGATTTGGATAGAAAACACTAAAACAAATCCCAAACTGTTAAAATAATGTATGTGAGTATAACAGAACTGATATGGCAGGCGAAACCTAGAGGACAAAACATCCCCCCCAAAAGAATTCAGCCTACCACTATTTTCAATAGCTGTCACCTTTATTATAAGGTGAAGTCCCCCCAGATTGCAGTTTCTAGGGCTTCCACTAGACGTCAACAGTCTTTAGAAAGAGTTTCAGGCTGTTTTTTGGAAAAATTTGCCAGAAATTGTAGTCTTTCTAGGTGGCTCGCATTTTGGATGTAGTGTTTCCAAGCGTGTAAATGAGAGCACGTTCTTTGGTATTTTCCTCCGGTAAAGACAATAACGATTCTCCGTCTTAAATTGTATCGTTTATTTAAGTATTAGGGTACATGAGGTTTGATTATAAACATTGTTTGACTTGTTTGGAAAAGTTTATTTGTAACGTTTGGGATTCATTTTGTATGCATTTTGATGGAGGGCAACTGGGTGGATTATTGACTGAAGCGTGCCAGCTAAACTGAGTTTTTATGGATATTAATAAGGACATTATCGAACAAAAGTACCATTTGTGATGTAACTGGGACCTTTTGGAGTGCCAACAGAAGAAGATCATCAACGGTAAGGCATTTATTATTTCGCTATTTCTGACTTCCGTGTCGCACCTTCCT
Source organism: Salvelinus sp. IW2-2015 (assembly GCF_002910315.2). Taxonomy (NCBI): domain Eukaryota; kingdom Metazoa; phylum Chordata; class Actinopteri; order Salmoniformes; family Salmonidae; genus Salvelinus; species Salvelinus sp. IW2-2015. The sequence goes on from NC_036871.1 coordinate 3,620,088, forward strand.
GGATGAATTTTTTTTTTCATGGTTTTGTATGCGGGGTGCTGTCCTCAGATAATCGCATGGTGTGCTTTCGCCGTAAAGCCTTTTTGAAATCTGACATAGCGGCTGGATTAACAAGGGGTTAAGCTTTATTTTGATGTATTACACTTGTGATTTTATGAAAGTAAAATATTTATAATTCTGTAGTTTGAATTTCACGCTCTGCAATTTCACTGGATGTTGGCCACCGTCCCATAAGAAGTTAAGTTATCATCGTTTTAAAATCCAATAGTTCTTCCCGGCTGTACGTAATAACACTTGAGATTTCCTAGGCTAACAATGTAAGAAATAATACATAAAATAATACGTACAAAAACAAATAACTGCATAGTTTCCTAATGACCTGAAGCGAGACGACCATCTCTTTCGGCGCCATCTTGCAATATATCTGACTAGGTATCCACCTTTCCCTTTCCTTTTCCCTTTCCTCCTCTCTGGTGCTCGTCGGCGCCAGTTGTCTCATCATTACGCACACCTGCCACCATCGTTATGTTTACCTGCGCCTCATGACACTCACCTGGACTCTATCACCTTCCTGATTACCTCCCCTATATCTGGCACTCCCTTAGGTTCTTTCCCCTTTCAGAATTGTTTATGTGTTTCATCTCTATACGCTACTCGTGTTTGTTATTAAACTCACCACCTGCACTTGCTTTCCGACTCCCAGTGTATACGTTACATTACATTTTACATTTACATTTTAGTCATTTAGCAGACGCTCTTATCCAGAGCGACTTAGAGTAGAGTGCATACATTTTTATTACATATTTTTTTTTACATACTGAGACAAGGATATCCCTACCGGCCAAACCCTCCCTACCGGCCAAACCCTCCCTAACCCGGACGACGCTATGCCAATTGTGCGTCGCCCCACGGATCTCCCGGTTGCGGCCGGCTGCGACAGAGCCTGGGTGCGAACCCAGCCCAGCCTGGGCGCGAACCCAGAGACTCTGGTGGCGCAGCTAGCACTGCGATGTATGCGACCACTGCGCCACCCGGGAGATGTATGTTACAGTATGTTGTGTGTGAATGAAGGATAATGGATGAGTAAGTACATGTATAGAGGGGTGTAAATGTGTTTCAGAAGGAGAGGGGGAGACAGAGGTTGGGATCAACTTGGCCTGGGTGAGTAAGGGAGGGCAAGGAGGGGAGGTGGTGATAAGCTTCGCTTGGGGGGGGCAAGGGAGGGCAAGGAGGGGAGGTGGGGATAAGCTTGGCTTGGGGGAGAACGGGGAGGGGGTGTTGGAGAGGGATGGATTTGGTTTGGTAGAGAGAGAGAGAAGGAAAGACTGAATTATACTACAATATATAAATATATATATTTTAATTTATGACTTGTAAACTTGTTGTAAAATGAACAAGAGTTCTGGATGGATTAGGAAAGGATGTCAAATCATTATTATTGTCACATACACTCCCTCTTCGACCTCTAGGTCATCAGGCTGCTGATTAACCTTTCACAATCGTCTCGGGCACCTGCGCCTCAGGACACTCACCTGGACTCCATCACCTCCTTGATTATCTTCCTTATATCTGTCACTCCCCTTGGTCCTTTCCTCAGGTGTAATTTATTCTGTTTTCATGTCGGTGCGTTGTTTGTGTTTCGTGTTCATTGTTTTTTTTATTTATTAAAACACTCACTCCCTGAAGTTGCTTCCCGACTCTCAGCGCGCTCGTTACAATTTTTCCTTGTTTGTCATTACAACTAGGATTGAATGGTGGTTACTGGTGCGATCAGACAGGGGCTATATCCGGTGAATTGCGATGGTGTGACTGGGAGGGCATCAGAAACTTCTCTAAGGTGTGTGTCAGGCCACCACTCATCCCATTTCAGTTTCTCAGTGGACCCTATCTCCCCAAGTAGACCCCACCAGCCACTACACCTTAATTTAAAAGGTCATACAAACCAACCACAGTACTTAGGTGGCAGTGTTTCTTAAAATTGATGTACAATGTATGATTCCACTGTTTTTTTGGGGTACATTCGGGAAAGGAGCTTAAAAGCCCTAAAAAGGCATAGAATACTTAGCTTTATCTTTTGTTGTGTTTTTTGTTAATTGTCTGCTCAGCCCACATACTCTATACAGTTGAAGTCGGAAGTTTACATACACCTTAGCCAAATACATTTAAACTCAGTTTTTCACAATTCCTGACACTTAACCCAAGTACAAATTCCCTGTTTTAGGTCAGTTAGGATCACAACTTTATTTTAAGAATGTGAAATGTCAGAATAAATGTAGAGAATTATTTATTTCAGCTTTTATTTCTTTCATCACATTTCCAGTGGGTCAGATGTTTACATACACTCAATTAGTATTTGGTAGCATTGCCTTTAAATTGTTTAACTTGGGTCAAACGTTTAAGGGTGCCTTCAACAAGCTTCCCACAATAAGTTGGGTGAATTTTGGACCATTCCTCCTGACAGAGCTGGTGTAACTGAGTCAGGTATTTAGGCCTCCTTGCTCGCAGACACTATCAGTTCTGCCCACAAATTTTCTATAGGATTGAGGTAAGGGCTTTGTGATGGCCATTCCAATACCTTGACTTTGTTGTCCTAAAGCCATTTTGCCAGTCCCTTCTGCAGCACAGCACCCCCACAACATGATGCTGCCACAGTGCTTCACGGTTGGGATGGTGTTCTTCGGCTTGCAAGCATCCCTCTTTTTCCTCCAAACATAACAATGGTCATTATGGCCAAACAGTTCTATTTTTGTTTCGTCAGACCAGAGGACATTTCTTCAAAAAGTACGATATTTTGTCCCGATGTGCAGTTGCCACCATAGTCTGGCTTTTTTTATGGTGGTTTTGGAGCAGTGGCTTCTTCCTTGCTGAGTGGGCTTTCAGGTTATGTCGATATAGGACTTGCTTTACTGTGGATATAGATACTTTTGTACCTGTTTCCTCCATAATCTTCACAAGGTCCTTTGCTGTTGTTCTGGGATTGATTTGCACTTTTCACACCAAAGTAAGTTCATCTCTAGGAGACAGAACGCGTCTCCTTCCTGAGCGGTATGACGGCTGCGTGGTCCCATGGTGTTTATACTTGCGTACTATTGTTTGTACAGATGAACGTGGTAACTTCAGGCATTTGGAAATTGCTCCAAAGGAAGAACCAGACTTGTGGAGGTCTACAATTCTTTTTCTGAAGTCTTGACTGATTTCATTTGATTTTCCCATGATGTCAAGCAGAGGCACTGGATTTGAAGGTAGGCCTTGAAATACATCCACATGTACACCTCCAATTGACTCAAATTATGTCAATTATGTCAATTAGCCTATCAGAAGCTTCTAGAGCCATTACATAATTTTCTGGAATTTTCCAAGCTGTTTAACTTCTAATTGGTCCCAATCCCGGATCCGGGAGCACCCCCCACAGTAAAAAAGCTGACTAGCATAGCCTAGCATAGCGTCACAAGTAAATACTAGCATCTAAATATCATTAAATCACAAGTCCAAGACACCAGATGAAAGATACACATCTTGTGAATCCAGCCATCATTTCTGATTTTTWAAATGTTTTACAGGGAAGACACTATGTAAATCTATTAGCTAACCACGATAGCAAAAGACACAACTTTTTTTCCCCACCATTTTTTTCCTGCATAGGTAGCTATCACAATTTCGACCAAATAAAGATATATATAGCCACTAACCAAGAAACAACTTCATCAGATGACAGTCTGATAACATATTTATTGTATAGCATATGTTTTTCTTTAGAAAAATGTGCATATTTCAGGTATAAATCACAGTTCTACATTGCAGCTGCAATCTGAAATAGTGCCGAAGCAGCCAGAATGAGACCAACGTCAAATACCGAAATACTCATCATAAAACATTTCTGAAAAATACACAGCGTACAGCAAATGAAAGACCAACATCTTGTGAATCCAGCCAATATTTCAGATTTTTTAAGTGTTTTACAGCGAAAACACAATTTAGCATTATATTAGCTTACCACAATAGCCGGAAACACAAGCCGTTTACCAGTAGCAAAGGTTAGCGATCGTAACAATCCAGCAAAATATATATAATTTTTGACTAACCTTGATATACTTCATCAGATGACAGTCCTGTAACATCATATTACACAATGCATATAGGTTTTGTTCGAAAATGTGCATATTTAGCAGCACAAATCGTGGTTATACAATGTGATTAGTAGCAACATTTCAGGCAATCTGGCCTGCGCCATCTTGGAGAGGCACCTAATCTAATCGATAACTAATCGTAAACTTGACTAAAAAATACAGGTTGGACAGCAAATGAAAGACACATTAGTTCTTAATGCAACCGCTGTGTTAGATTTTTAAAATGAACGTTAGTCGACATTCAGCGTGCGTTACAGCGAGACCATGCCTAAATCAATGGCGGACAAATAATTTTACATCTTTCCACAGATATATACGAATTAAGGAAAAGCACCTTTAGTAAATCTGCTTTCTCTGTGAGAGCTTCCCATGTCTGGAATACACTGCCATCAGACACACATAACTGCACCACATATCACACTTTCACAAAATGTATGAAGACATGGCTAAAGGTCAATCAGATTTGTGAACATAATCCCTAGCTGTGTATTGCCGCTTTCCATGTTGTCTGTTGTCTGTAGCTTGTGAGGTGTGGAAACACTTTGTTGCTTTTAGGAATTTTGTCTTGCTGCTTTTTGTTCTATGTTGCTCTGTCTGTATGCTACGTCTTGCTTGTCCTATGTTACTCTGCGTGGGCTCACTGCTCAATGATTGTCTATATTGTAATTGTTTTTAATAACCTGCCCAGGGACGGCGGTTGAAAATTAGCCGGCTGGCTAAAACCGGCACTTTTACTGAAACGTTGATTAATGTGCACTGTCCCTTTAAAAATTAAATAAACTCAAACAGTCAAAGCCAAAACATGTCAGAGAGTAACCACAGAAAGCATGGCGAACCAAACTCCAAAAGAAAACTTCGAGACTCATCGACAAAGTTTACCTATGCTTTTCGTTCTCGGTTCTCGCTAAAATCGATAAATGACAAATTGTGACCCATTTCAGGAAACTAGGCATATGTCGCAATTCATGATTTCACAGTTTAAAATTCCATTTTTTGGCAGAAATGCCTTCTTGAACATGTGAACTTTCATGTGCCTTAATAACAAACCTGTAAGCCATCTGTAAATACGAATCAAACATTTTAATTACGAACCTTGTTGGTTAAGCCACAGAAAAAGTCAGCAACTTTCCACGATTGGCTGAGATAACGAGTGGGCTAGACATGCCGAGAGATGATTTCGGATTGGTCTGCCATATAGAAGCCTTCTGTCTATTTTAGCTGGTCAGTCTGTGTTGGTAATCCTGTTGAACGCGTCCTTTTTATGTATCATGTAGTGGAGCTGCATAAGTGTTGCTCTCTACTTTCTGGAGGATCGAGTTTTGAAATCATTGGAATTAGAATATGATAGCTAAAGAGATGGAGAAAACACCTGTCTCTGGATTACATCTTCAAACTAAGGGCAACTGTGGCATGGCATCCGTGACAGGGAGACGCATCCATCATGCATGATGATACGGGTAAGATAGTCTAGCTTGTTACATTTTCAGATATTACACATTTCTAATTTTGACAGAAAGTGGTTTCATTTCAAGCTAAAGTGTACTGTTAGCTAGCTAGCTAATGTTAGTTGGCTGGCTCCCTAGCTAACGTTAAATAAAATACAATTTTATTGGTCAAATACACATGGTGAGCAGATGTTATTGCGAGTGTAGTGAAATGCTTGTGCTTCTAGTTCCAACAGTGCAGCAATATTTAACAAATAATCTAACAATTCCACAAACCTTACCTAATACACAGAAATCTAAGTAAAGGAATGGAATAAGAATATATATATGGATGAGCAAGGACCGAGCGGCATAGGCAAGATGCAATAGATGGTATAAAATACAGAATATACATATGAGATGAGTAATGCAAGATATGTAAACATGATTAAAGTGGCATTATTAAAGTGACTAGTGATCTATTTATTAAATCAATCAATCACATGTATTTATAAAGCCCTTCTTTCATCAGCTGATGTCACAAAGTGTTGTACAGAAACCCAGCCTAAAACCCAAACAGCAAGCAATGCAGGTGTAGAAGCACAGTGACTAGGGAAAACTCCCTAGAAAGGCTGGAACCTAGGAAGAAACCTAGAGAGGAACCAGGCTATGATGGGTGGCCAGTCCTCTTCTGGCTGTGCCGGGTGGAGATTATAACAGAACATGGCCAAGATGTTCATAAATGACTGCAACATATTCCCTATGCAGTCAACTACTTTAGCCCTCTTTGGCATACATTTTTATTTTGGGGGGGAAAAAATATTTCACCCCATTTTTTGGGGAGCTTGGGGGTCCCGGATAATATATCCATCATAAAATGAGATCATAGATATTGGTTTGTTGCCTCAGTGCAACAATGTGCTACGAGGGTACCGAAACACAAGGTTTTGTATAGTACATATGTATGATGGAGTGGAATAAGGAAAACAAACAATATATGCATGAGAAAAAAGTTTGATTTCCTATTCTGTGTGGAACCCCAAGAAGCAGTTGCTGGTGGATGTGAAACAGAGGTGGACATCACATTTCCGGCACTTGGCTTATGGTGTACCTGTGCACCCTGGTACCTTGCATCTCCCCTTCTTTTCAGCCATAATCATCCAGTGGGCTATGGCATCCAGGGACTGGAATTGGAGCAGCGGGTCCTTTTCTCCTCTTCTCCTCATACTCACCAGCAATTGCGGAACTGGGATGACCTTTCTTGCACACCAGACTCTTTCCACTTTTGCATAGGCCTTCATGTATGACTTGAAGGTATACAGCTTCATTTGTTCCTTCTTTCTCATGCCAGTGCCTTCACAATCTCTTCGGTAGAGCAGCCAGGTAGTCATGATGATCATATCCAGAAAGTGGAACACCAGCCGGTGGTACCACTTCTTTGATCTGATTTTGTTCCGTTACAGTGCAATCAGTGAGTCAAGCAGATCCACCCCACCCATATTCTTGTTGTATTATTTCATAACAGCAGGGCAGGGGACTTTGGTGATCATCTTTCGCTTGCGATCCCACCTGTCAACCTCGGTGACTGGGTGGAATCCAGTGTAATCACTCAGAAGGGTCACTGAGCGGTTATCGTCCCACTTCACAACGTGCAAGGTGGTTTCTCTAACAATGGCCATCTTCTGTTCAAAAGATCCATGTCCTGCTCTCTTCAGCTCAGCATCGCACATCAAGTTGACACCTGGTAGTCTGTTGCCACGAACAGTACCAGTGCAGTGGATTCCCTGCTGAGCCAGTGTGAGCACAAGAAGGACACTCGTAAACCAGTTGTCGAAGAAGAGCTTATAGTTTTCTTGCTTGGGTAAGCAAGGACCAGGCGGAGGACAACGTTGCCACTTGTTCCCACATCTGCTAGCTCAGGGGGTTGTACAACTCTCTCTGTGTAGATTTCTAAGTTGTGCCGGACACCATCAGAGCCAGCCAAGACGAGTATCTTGTAGCCCCATTTCTTTGGTTTTGATGGCAGGTATTGCTTCAATCTATTTCTTCCCTTGAATGGGACCATCTGCTCATCAAGAGCCAGCTTCTCACCCATTGGGATTGAAATCATTTTTAATGTTAGATGAGTGACTAGTGGTTGGATCTTGTGGAGTGGATCATCACTTTCCTCCTGTCTCTCTTCATTGTAACTGAAGTGCAGGGATTTTTTGATGGCCTCCCATCTATTCAGTATCATGGTGTCAGCTACTTGGGACACTCGGCAGGCTTTGTTCCAAAACATGTGGGTGCCTGGTAAACCAAACAATGACATGTATACCACATACCCAGGAACTGCTCCAATTATTTTGTACTGAGGTTAAGAGGCTTGTTTGCGTGACATTGTATCGCATGTAGATTTGACTGCCCTACAAAAACTTCCAGAATGTCTTCAGAGAAAAACTGCTTGATGTACTAGAGGGGGGACATGATATCATCAGATCTTGAAAGCAGGCCATGCCATTCTGGGTCAGCAATGAAGTATGCATTGTGGGGTGTTCTCCAAAGGGGTAGGCGTGAAACATCAACCTCTGCTACATCTTCATCTTCATCCTCAGACTCAGTCTCATTGTCAACAGGCAGGCATTCTCCTTTAAAAAAAGAAAGCGGGAAGCACAAATTTGAATGTGTCATATACCCTTCTTCATCCACTGACACACACACACACACACACACACACACACACACACACACACACACACACCACACTTTGCTGACTGACCCTAACTACCCCTGACCTCTAACACACAATTATCTTCTCCTTTCCCCCTCTGATAACCAGGTGGCGAATCGCATCTCTGCATGTCTGGCAGACATATCAGTGTGGATGACGGATCACCACCTCAGCTGAACCTCGGCAAGACGGAGCTGCTCTTCCTCCCGGGAAGACTGCCCGTTCCATGATCTCGCCATCACGGTTGACAACCATGTGTGTCCTCCTCCCAGAGTGCTAAGAACCTTGGCGTGATCCTGGACAACACCCTGTCGTTCTCAACTAACATCAAGGCGGTGACTCTTCCTGTAGGTTCATGCTCTACAACATTAGAGAGTACGACCTGCCTCACACAGGACCGCGGCGCAGTCCTAATCCAGGCACTTGTCATCTCCCGTCTGGATTACTGCAACTCGCTGTTGGCTGGGCTCCCTGCCTGTGCCATTAAACCCCTACAACTCATCCAGAACGCCGCAGCCCGTCTGGTGTTCAACCTTCCAAAGTTCTCTCACGTCACCCCGTCTCCTTCCCGCTCTCTCCACTGCTTCCAGTTGAAGCTCGCATCCGCTACAAGACCATGGTGCTTGCTACGGAGCTGTGAGGGGAACGGCACCTCCGTACCTTCAGGCTCTGATCAGGCCCTACACCCAAACAAGGGCACTGCGTTCATCCACCTCTGGCCTGCTCGCCTCCCTACCTCTGGAGGAAGTACAGTTCCCGCTCAGCCCAGTCAAAACTGTTCGCTGCTCTGGCACCCAATGGTGGAACAAACTACCTCACGACGCCAGGTCAGCGGAGTCAATCACCACATTCCGGAGACACCTGAAACCCCACCTCTTTAAGGAATACCTAGGATAGGATAAAGTAATCCTTCTAACCCCCCCCCCCTTAAAAGAGTTAGATGCACTATTGGTAAAGTGGTTGTTCCACTGGATATCATAGGTGAATGCACCAATTTGTAAGTTGCCTCTGGATAAGAGCGTCCGCTAAATGACTTAAATGTTAAATGTTAAACTGTCTCTCAAACCTGATTCGGGGATCCACACTTCCTCTCTTCAAGCTCAATGTCCCTAACTGCTCGATCATGTTCCTTCCGCCCATAAAACGTTCTTGTGTCCATTTCCTGTAAGTATCAGTAGATAGTAAAGTAAAAACATTGACTATGGTCATAATTATGCATCCGAGCACATCTCCACACTTTAGCATGATATTCCCCGAACAAAAGTGGTCTAACTGCACAATGTTGACCTGAGACAACGAACCAAAAAACACGGTTTTAGTATATAAATAAAAAAATAAGTCTTTAAAGATTCAAACATACTTCTTTACATACTCATGCACATGCATATATTTTTTTATATTAAGTTATTTCAATTTAAACCTGTGAAAAAGTTATTTTATCTGTGTCCCACATGCGGCTTTGCTTCCTGAAAGGATTCCTCTACATCCAGACAAAAGGCCACACCCACTTCAGCCCCTCATTTCATTGGACACAGACATGTCAGGTGATATTTTATATACTTTTTTTTATTTAAAAAAATTTAAGGGGCGGTGTAAGGTCCAAAAGTAGTTTGTTGCCTGAGGGCATCACCATGCAATAGAGGGTTAGGGCTCTGGTCAAGTAGTGCACACTACTTGGGAATAGGGTGCCATTTGGGACACAGGCAACACATTGATGAAAATAGAGCCTGAGCAACGGTCACTTTAAGGTGACAGCCCGTTGATAAAATATGCCCTGGTCCAAAGATGGATGTGACACGTTGTTATTTGCGGTGAGTACATATAACAAACTGTGCCTCTACAGCTACTGTAGAGACAGGCCTACAGTTGGACACTCATGAGTCATCACTCATACAACAACAGTCACCCAGGGGCACAACACAATGTCAAGATTACATTTGCTTTAGTCAATTTGTGCAATGAGATAATGTAATGTTTACCAAGTACGCAGCAGAAATCCCATTATTGGGGTTAAAGCCTACTCTAAGAGTATGAATTATTAGTAGGCTATTTGAGAGAAGGCTTGAATCTTAAGCAACCATGCTCCGTGGTGAGTAGGCCAACGTGTTTTTTGCCACGCTGTTAAATCATAATAATTGTCCAGTTTAAACCTATTAGGAGGGCATAAGGGTACACCTGGGCTGCGTCCAGGACTAAAGTAGTGGACTAAATATAAAATAGGGTGCCATGGGCTCATTTGGCTAACTGTAATTCCGTTAATATCTCAGTCAGCTTTGTAACTCTTTACGCTGTGCACGCATTTCCCTGAGTTTCACTATCTGTACACTGAACCATTCTACTGTCTGTTAGATCGCAAGGCCTTTAATATCACTCAAAGCACAGACCCTGGTATTACAGATTTGATCGCCGGACGCATTACGGGTCTGTGACATTCTTAGTATTCAGGGTGCTTCAGGAAATGTAATTGCATTATTTGGGTCCAGTCTCTTCAAAAAGTAATTAAATCATCTATGGGTCCGTCGGCGAGAAAGAGAAATAGAAAGTAGTGCTTTATGCATTATTCATAAAATGTACTAGAAGCTCATTAAGTAAAAAGGGCCACTTCATGTTTTGATAACCTTTTATATATTATTTGTGAGAGGGGCTCATTGTTTGCAGAAAACAATGGATGCATCCCAAATGTCATCCTATTCCCTATGTAGTGCACTATTTTTGACCAGATGTTCTGGTCAAATGTAGTGCAGTATGTAGAAAATATGGTATCATTGTTTCACCATGCTATATTAAAATATTGGGCATGTGAGAGTTTCACAGTGAGTTAATTGTACTAATATATTTAGTTTTACTTGTATATAGTTTTACTTTTTATCTTGTTTCATTATCTGTAATAATTGAAAGATACATACAAAAACACATCCACTTTCTGTTCAATCAAGGTGTATCATGGCTTATTACTACATGTGTTTGTCTCAAGTTCTGTAGGTTATTGACGGTGCATTTCGGGGTCAAACGACATCAGGAGGGCTAGCACGGAACATTTGAAAATTGATTTTAAATAACTGATTTTAGCATTAAAAGACTCCAAAAAACTGCCAATCATTTCAGGTCCAGTGCCATCGTTGGGTGTAAAAGATTCAGCAGACTGCTGGCATTACACATCTGGCTAAAATACTACTGTAGCTCTGCTGGAGTCACTTTTATTGATAACTTTGACACCTTCTGGAAACAGAAGATACTCTACAGGAATGACGGAGTCCATCCAAATCATCTTGGCTCCTGGACTCTGTCCACGCATTTCAAGGCTGCGTTGAAACAATGACTGGTAAATGATCCAAGACCAGCTCAGTTAATCCCTACCATTGTGACAATGAGTCGTCATAATGCTGCATCAAATGTACATGATCTTAGGGGCATTGGCAAACACAATGTACGTACTTTAATGTATGTACCCCTAATTGCACCGAATACACCTGTTTATCCTACAGCTATTGTAAGCAGTAATCATGAGCCTACTTGTATCTCTTATCCGTATTTTTTGAAACTGCGCTGTCGGTTAGGGGCTCGTAAGTAAGCATTTCACTCTAAGGTCTGTTGTATTCGGCGCATGTGACAACAGTGTAACCAGAGTTACACTGTTAGCACTGAGGCGTTGTGCAATAGTAGGAAGACCACTTTATGCAGCTCACCCTGCACTATCAGCTCCAATGTAAATAACATGAGTAAGTCAACCTCTGACAAGCTTCCCAGCAAAGCATTAAAAACAATCAAGCAACCCAGAAAAGTGCTAATAATAGCCCATATTAACATATGTAGCCTAAGAAACAAGTCCACGAAGTCCACGAAGTTTAATACTTGCTTGTAACAGATGACATTCATATTCTGACTATCTCTGAAACTCACTTAGATAATACCTTTGATGATACAGTGGTAGCAATACATGGATATAACATCTACCGAAAAGACAGAAATGCCAACAGAGGCGGTGTTGCGGTCTATATTCAGAACCACATTCCTATAAAGCTTAGAGATGATCTAATGTTAAATATTAACCTCTCTGGGCTAGGTGGCAGTATCCTGAATTTCGGCTGTCTGGCAGGCACTGCCTGTTATTCAGGCCCAGAAGCTAGGATATGCATATAGAATCGGATAGAAAACACTCTGAAGTTTCTAAAACTGTTAAAATAATGTCTGTGATAACAGAACTGATATGGCATTATTTTTTTTGAGCTCCCAGGCCATTCCTATGTTGGCCTATTGAATTTCCAACCCAAAATGACCCAGATTGCAGAACCTATGGCTTCCACTGGATGTCAAAAGTCTTTATAAAAGGTTTCTCGCTTGTTTWAAAAAAAATGAACAAGCAGTTGGAGTTTTTCCAAGGTGTCCCTCATTAGGACTCTAGTCTTGTGGTGCGCGTGAATGAGGGCGCGCACTTCGTTATTTATCTCCGGTATTGAACATACTACATTCTGTCTTAAATTGTATCGTTTATCTACATATTAGGGTACCCGAGGATTGATTAGAAACGTTGTTTGACTTGTTTGGACGAAGTGTTGAACGAGTTGAACGGGTGGATTATAGAATCAAACGCACCAACTAAACAGACTATTTTGGGATTTAAAGAAAGACTTTATCGAACAAAACGGCCATTTGTTGTGTAGCTGGGACCCTTGGAATTGCAAACAGAGGAAGATCTTCAAAGGTAAGTTATTTATTTTAGCGCTATTTCAGATTTTTGTGACGCCTCTGCTGGTTTGGAAAATATTGTAAATCGGACAAAGTGGTTTGATTGCCAAGATTCTAAGCTAAAGAATGATTGATGTATGACACTTGTATTTTCATGAATGTTAAATATTACGATTTTGTATTTTGAATTTCGCGCTCTGCAATTTCACCGGATGTTGTCGTAGTGGCATGCTAGCGGGACACCGAGCCCCCTAAAAATGAAACAACTTCTTTGCTCGCTTTGAGGAAAATACAGTGCCACTGACACGGCCCGCTACCAAAGCCTGTGGGCTCACCTTCTCCGTGGCCAACGTGAGTAAATCATTTTATTGTCTGGAAGCAAGACGTCAATGTCCACGACGGGGCTGGTTTTCTTTTTGTAATCCGTGATTGACTGTAGACTCTGCCATATACGTCTGGTGTTTGAGCCGTTGAATTGTGACTCTACTTTGTCTCTATACTGACGCTTTGCTTGTTTGATTACCTTGTGGAGGGAATAGCTGCACTGTTTGTATTCGGTCATGTTTCCGGTCGCCTTGCCATGATTAAAAGCGGGGGTACGCACTTTCAGTTTTGTGCGAATGCTGCCATTAATTCACGGTTTCTGGTTAGGGAAGGTTTGAATAGTCACAGCGGGTATGACATCTCCGATGCACTTGCTAATAAACTCGCTCACAGAGTCAGCGTATACATCAATGTTGTTGTCTGAGGCTATCCGGAACATATCCCAGTTCATCTGATCGAAGCAATCTTGAAGCCTGGAGTCTGATTGGTCAGACCAGCATTGTATTGAACTGAGCACGGACGTTTCCTGTTTTAGTTTCTGTCTATAGGCTGGGAGCAACAAAATGGATTCATGGTCTGATTTGCCAAAGGCAGGGCGCGGGAGGGCTTTGTATGCATCGCAGAAGTTCGAGTAGCAATGATCCAGAATTCTGCCAGCTCGTGTCGCGCATTTGATATGCTCATAGAATTTAGGGACTATTGATCTTAGGTTAGCTTAGTTAAGATCCCCAGCTACACTAAATGCAGCCTCAGGATGTATGGTATCCTGTTTACATAGAGTCCATTGAAGTTCTTTCAGGGCCGACGAGGAATCTGCTTGGGGTTGGGATATACACGGCTGTGACTATAATCAAAGAGAATTCTCTCGGAAGATAATGCGGTCGGCATTTGATTGTAAGGAATTCTAGGTCAGGTGAACAAAAGGACTTCAGTTCCTGTATGTTGTTGTGATTACACCATGAGTCGTTAATGGAAGCCTATCAAAAATAATCCAGTTAGATTCAGGAATTCCCCAGGGTAGCTGTTTAGGCCCCTTGCTTTTTTCAATGTTTACTAACGACATGCCACTGACTTTGAGTAAAGCCAGAGTTTCTATGTATGCGGATGACTCAACACTATACACGTCAGCTCCTACAGCGACTGAAATGACTGCAACACTCAACAAAGAGCTGCAGTTAGTTTCAGAGTGGGTGGCAAGGATTAAGTTAGCCCTAAATATTTCTAAAACTAAAAGCATGGTATTTGGAACAAAACACTCACTAAACCCTAAACCTCAACTAAATCTTGTAATAAATAATGTGGAAATTGCGCAAGTTGAGATGACTAAACTGCTTGGAGTAACACTAGATTGTAAACTGTCATGGTCAAAACGTATTGATGCAGTAGTAGCTAAGATGGGGAGAAGTCTGTCTATAATAAAGTGATGCTCTGCCTTCTTAACAACACTATCAACAAGGCAGGTACTACAGGCCCTAGTTTTGTCGCACCTTGACTGCTGTTCAGTCGTGTGGTCAGATGCCACAAAAAAAAATGACTTTTTTGCAATTGGCTCAGAACAGGGCAGCACGGCTGGCCCTTGGATGTACACAGCGAGCTAATATTAATAATATGAATGTCAATCTCTCATGGCTGAAAGTGGAGAGATTGACTTCATCACAACTTTTATTTATGAGAAGTATTGACATGTTGAATGCACCGAGCTGTCTGTCTAAATTAATGGCACACAGCTCGGACACCCATGCATACCCCACAAGACATATCACAGTCCCCAAGTTCAGAACAGACTATGGGAGGCACACAGTACTACATAGAGCCATGACTACATGGAACTCTATTCCAAATTAAGTAACTGACGCAAGCAGTAAAATGTTATTTAAAAAACAGATTCAAAAACACCTTATGGAACAGCGGGGACTGTGAAGCAACACAAACATTGGCACAGACACATGCAGACACATGCACACACGATAGCATACACACTAAGCAATAAGATGGCACCACAAGAGATGGTCGCCTCGCTTCAGGTCCTTAGAAAACTATGCAGTTATTAGTTTTTTCATGTACTATTTCTTACATTGCTAACCCAGAAAATGTTATTATATACAGCCAGGAAGAACTATTGGATATAAAAGCGATGTCAGCTTTACCATCCTTACGACCAGGAAAACGTCTTTCCCGAAGCGGATCCTTTGTTCTGACCTTCACCCTGGACATGCAATCTTATCCCAGAGGCCGATCCAAAACAATGTGGTCAGACTCAGAAGGCGTTCACACCATCCACCACTTCCTAGCATATTACTCGACAATGTCCAATCTCTAGATAACAAGGTGTCTCTGTTTCACGGAAACATGACTCACTCGGGATACGTTGTCAGAATCGGGACAGCCACCCGGTTTCTTCATGCATCGTGCCAACAGAAACAAGCATCTTTCTGGTAAGAAGAAGGGCGGGGGTGTATGCCTTATGATTAACCTGTCTAGGGCCGGAACCCTGTTCCGCTAGCGGAACCCCTCGCCAACAGCCAGTGAAATTGCAGGGCGCCAAATTCAATCAACAGAAATATCATAATTAAAATTTCTCAAACATACAAGTATTAGACACTATTTTAACAATAAAATTAATCCAACCACAGTGTCTGATTTCAAAAAAGCTTTTTGGCGAAAGCAGAACATATCATTATGTTAGGTCAGCAACTAGTCACAGAAAGCATACAGCGATTTTTCAACCAAAGAGAGGAGTCACAAAAAGCTGAAATATTGGTAAAATGAATCACTAACCTTTGATGATCTTCATCAGATGACACTCATAGGACTTCATGTTACACAATACATGTATGTTTTGTTCGGTGAAGTTCATATTTATATCCAAAAATCTGAGTTTACATTGGCGCTTTATGTTCAGTATTTCCAAAACATCCGGTGATTTTGCAGAGAGCCACTTCAATTTAGAGAAATACTCATAATAAACATTGATAAAAGATACAACTGTTATGCATGGAATTTTAGATCCCCTTCTCCTTAAAGAACACCCTCTGTGTTCTGTTAGACAAGTAACTCTTTATCTACATTATAGCAGGGGGTGTAAAGCCATAACACATACGTTTTTCCAGCAGCAGGCTGTGATCAATAATGTCAAAAGCTTCACTGAAGTCTAACAAGACAGCCCCCACAATCATGTTATCATCAATATCTCTCAGCCAATCATCAGTCATTTGTGTAAGTGCTGTGCTTGTTGAGTGTCCTTCCCTATAAGCATGCTGAAATTCTGTTGTCAATTTGTTTACTGTAAAATAACATTGTATCTGGTCAAACACTATTTTTTCCCCAGAGGTTTACTAAGGGTAGGTAACAGGCTGATTGGTCGGCTATTTGAGCCAGTAAAGGGGGCTTTACTATTCTTGGGTAGCGGAATGACTTTAGCTTCCCTCCAGGCCCGAGGGCACACGCTCTCTAGTAGGCTTAAATTGAAGATGTGGCAAATAGGAGTGGCAATGTCGTCTGCTATTATCATCAGTCATTTTCCATTTAGATTCTCAGACCCCGATGGCTTGTCATTGTTGATAGACAACAATAATTTTTTCACCTTTTCCACACTGACTTCAGAATTACAAGTCTTTCATAATTTGGCCTGATATACTTAGATGTGTAGTGTCAGTGTTTGTTGCTGGCATTGTCATCCCTAAGTTTGCTTATCTTGCCAATGAAAAAGTCATTAAAGTAGTTTGCAATATCAGTGGGCTTTGTGATGAATGAGCCATCTGACCCAAAGCTTTTTACAATCATTCTTTATATAATTTATCTTTGTTTCATAGTGTATTTTATTTTTATTTTTATTTAGTTTAGTCACATGATTTCTTAATTTGCAGTACGTTTGCCAATCAGTTCTGGCTGCCAGACTTAATTGCCATACCCTTTGCCTCATCCCTCTTAACCATACCCTTTTTTAATTCCTCATCAATCCAAGGGGATTTAACAGTTTATACAGTCATTTTCTTAATGGGTGCGTGCTTATTAGTAACTGGAATAGTATAATAAATGTATCATAAATGTGTCAAGTGCAGCGTCTGGTTGCTCCTCATTACACACCACAGACCAGCAAATATGATTTACATCATCAACATATGAATCACTAAAAAACGTATTGTATGACCGCTAATATACACTATATTAAGCCCAGCCTTTGGAACTTTGGTTTTTCTAGATATGGCTATTATATTGTGATCACTACATCCTATGGATTTGGATACTGCTATAAAGCAAATATCTGCAGCGTTAGTAAAAATGTGATCAATTCATATTGATGATTTAATTCCTATGCTGTTTGTAACTACCCTGGTAGGTTGACTGACAACCTGATCCAGGTTGCAGGCACTGGTTACAGTTTGAATTTTCTTCCTGAGTGGGCAGCTTGAGGATAGCCAGTCAATATTTAAATCACCCAGAAAAAATACTTCTCTGTTGATATCACATGCATTTCACACATATTATCCAGAAACTGACAGTTATCACTTGGTGGTCTATAGCAGCTTCCCAGAAGAATGGGCTTTAGGTGAGGCAGATGAACCTGTAGCCATATTACCATATACAGTGGGGAGAAGAAGTATTTGATACACTGCCGATTTTGCAGGTTTTCCTACTTACAAAGCATGTAGAGGTCTGTAATTTTTTATCATAGGTACACTTCAACTGTGAGAGACGGAATCTAAAACAAAAATCCAGAAAATCACATTGTATGATTTTTAAGTAATTAATTTTGTCACGTTCCTGACCTGTTTTCCGTTGTTTTTGTATGTGTTTAGTATGGTCAGGGCGTGAGCTGGGTGGGTAGTCTATGTTATGTGTTTCTATGTTGGGTTCATTGTGTTGCCTGATATGGTTCTCAATTAGGGGCAGGTGTTTGACGTTTCCTCTGATTGAGAACCATATTAAGGTAGGCTGTTCACACCGTTTGTTTGTGGGTGATTGTCTCCCGTGTCAGTGTTTGTACCACACGGGACTGTTTCATTTGTGTAGTCTGTTCCTGTTTGTGCGTTCTTCGTTTTATGTAGCTCTCATGTTCAGGTCGGTCTACGTCGTTTTTGTTATTTTGGAATTTATTCAAGTGTACTTCGTGTTTCGTCTGGTCTGAATAAATTCATCATGTCTTCACAACACGCTGCGTTTTGGTCCGATCCCTACACCTCCTCTTCAGACGAAGAGGAGGAAAGCAACCGTTACAAATTTGTATTTTATTGCATAACATAAGTATTTGATCACCTACCAACCAGTAAGAATTCCGGCTCTCACAGACCTGTTAATTTTTCTTTAACCTCTTTGGGCTATAGGGGCAGTATTGAGTAGCCTGGATAAAATGTACCCAATTTAAACGGCCTCGTACTCAATTCTTGCTCGTACAATATGCATATTATTATTACTATTGGATAGAAAACACTCTTTAGTTTCTAAAACCGTTTGAATTTTGTCTGTGGGTAAAACACAACTCATTTGGCAGCACACTTTCTGACCAGGAAGTGGAAAGTCTGAAATCGATGCTGTGTTCAAGGGCCTGCCTATAAATGGGCATGATACGTATGACTATACGTGCACGTCATACACCTTCCCCTAGATGTCAAGAGGAAGTGAGAGGAGAAATGAGTTGATTATCTTGGTCTGAGATATAATGCATCCTCTTGGAATGACGTGTCCCCCATTTTAGGAAGGCGCGTGGAGGGACCTGTTATTGCCTACTGGAAAGCTGTTGTTATGGGCGAATACTATCTCCGGCTTTGATTTTATTTGATACATGTCACAATATCATCGTAAAGTATGTTTTTTCAACATAGTTTTATTAGAATATTGAAATTTATTCGGGACGTTAGGCGTGTTGCGTTGTTTGCGTTTGTTCACGAAGGAGAGCTTAGCACCACTTGGCCAGTGTGCTTGCTAATTCAAGAGGGAAAAAGAACGTTCTAATACCAAACAAAGACGGTTCTGGACAAAGGACCCCTTGTACAACATTCTGATGGAAGATCAGCAAAAGTAGGAACCGTTTTGTGATGCTATTTCATATATCTGTCGAACTGTGTACTAGTAGCTTTGCACTCAGGTTTTGGTTATTCCCTTACCATAACTAAGTCTTATGTCGTAATGAAGATATTTTTAGAATTCTAACACTGCGATTGCATTAAGAACTAATGGATCTATCGTTTCCTATACAACATGTATTTTTTTGTAATGTTTATGAATGCTATTTGGTCAGAATAGGTGAGAGTCTAATAGAAATATCCGCACATTCTGGGAAAAATATGCTACGTTAGCACATTGTATAACCACGGATTTCAGCTCTAAATATGCACATTTTCGAACAAAACATAAGTGTATGTATAACCTGATGTTATAGGACTGTCATCTGAGGAAGGTTTATGAAGGTTAGTGAAATTTAATATCTTTTGCTGGTTTATTCGCTAACGCTAACGTGCCTATTGCTATCGCCAACGTGCCTTGATGAATGAATGCGGTAGTGTGGTAGGCTATTGTAGTAAGCTAATATAATGCTATATTGTGTTTTTGCTGTAAAACACTTAAAAAATTGGAAATATTGGCTGGATTCACAAGATGTTTGTCTTTAATTTGCTGTACACCATCGATTTTTCAGAAAAGTTTTATGATGAGTATTTAGGTAATTCACGTTGGTCTCTATAATTACTCTGGCTGCTTCAGTGCTATTTTTGACGGTAGCTGTGATGGTAGCTGCAATGTAAAACTGATTTATACCTCAAATATGCTCATTTTTCGAACAAAACATAGATTTATTGAATAACATGTTATAAGACTGTCATCTGATGAAGTTGTTTCTTGGTTAGTTTGGTTGGTTCTAGGTTAGTTTGGTTGGTTTTGTGCATGCTACCTGTGCTGTGAAAAATGTCTGTGCTTTTTTTCTATTTGGAGGTGAGCTAACATAAATATACGTGGTGTTTTCCCTGTAAAACATTTAAAACATCGGACATGTTGGCTGGATTCACAAGATGTGTATCTTTCATTAGCTGTATTGGACTTGTTAATGTGTGAAAGTTAAATATTTCAAAAAATATTTTTTGAATTTCGCGCTCTGCCTTTTCAGTGGAATGTGGAGGAGTTCCGCTAGCGGAATGCGGGGCTGTAAAGGTTATTAGAAAGCCCTCCTGTTCTCCACTCATTACCTGTATTAACTGCACTTGTTTGAACTCGTTACCTGTATAAAGAACACCTGTCCACACACTCAATCAAACAGACTCAACCTCTCCACAATGGCCAAGACCAGAGAGCTGTGTAAGGACAAGGAATAAAATTGTAGACCTGCACAAGGCTGGGATGGGCTACAGGACAATAGGCAAGCAGCTTGGTGAGAAGGCAACAATGTTGGCGCAATTATTAGAAAATGGAAGAAGTTCAAGATGACGGTCAATCACCCTCGGTCTGGGGCTCCATGCAAGATCTCACCTCGTGGGGCATCAATGATCTCACTCAACGTCAACAAAACAAAGGGGATGATTGTGGACTACAGGAAACTGCAAAGGGAGCACCCACCATCCACATCGATGGGACAGTAGTGGAGAAGGTGGAAAGTTTTAAGTTCCTCGGCGTACACATCACAGACAAACTGAAATACAAATACACATTGAACTTTTCCTAAAATAAAAAATAGTAGGCTACTATAAGTTGTATGTGTGGGGCACATTCTCATTAAGCATTATATAGCCTAGGCCTACCGTTGGTACTGCATTATAGGACGAGGTAACCGGATGAGAGGCTTCTTTGGAGGTGGGAATGGATACTTGAACAACCGCATTAAAAATAAATGTGTCTTCTGCATTTAACCCAACCCCTCTGAATCAGAGCGGTGCAAGGGGCTGCCTTGATCGACATCCATGGAGATGTTGTTGTTGGGGGTTAATTAAGGATTGGACCCTTTTTTCAATTTTCACCTAAAATGACATACCCAAATCTAACTACCTGTAGTTCAGGACCTGAAGGAAGGACATGCATATTCTTGATACCATTTGAAAAGAAACACTTTGAAGTTTGTGGAAATGTGAAATTAATGTAGGAGAATATAACACATTAGATCTGGTAAAAGATAATACAAAATAAAAAACATGAGTTTTCTATTACATTTTTTATTCCATCATCTTTGAAATGCAAGAGAAAGGCCATTATATGACTTAGGATTCTAGGCACCATTTATATTTTGGCATCTAGATGGCATCAGTTTATACTGATTCAATGAACCATTGCATTACTGTTCAAAATGATTACTGTTCACTGTGTGCACATGTAGGCCTGAATGTCTTTACGCATAACATGTGCACGTCTACACAAAATAGGCTCCTGTCAATTGTATAGTTGCCTATGTGTGAGGCAGATTCTCAAAAGAATACACTGTTGACATGGCATTAAGAGGACTGGATAGTTATAGGAGTGTTCTTTGACAATGGGGATGGTTAGCCTACTTGAACAAACAAAATGAAGTATGCAGCTGTGAATTGTGAATAATGAAAAAGCATGAGGGCAAAAACTTCTCAGTAGACCATTTAAAACCCCTTATTCCGATGCTACTTTGTTAATGGCCAGAATAAAAAGAAGCACCTATGTGATGCTGCTAAACCAGCCTTGATTAACGAGAGGGAAAGCTATTCCTGGTTTTTAATCATATTCAAGGGAATTGGGGGAAACCAATATTGTTTTATGTTTCTCAATACGAGATTCACTCTGCACAAAATGCACATCTCTCTTCCATGGGCATTGTGAATCATGGCTGGTAAGACCTGCATTTCGTGGGTCTTAAAACGTCCCATTAGTGCCACATTAAACTGTCACTTTTGCACTTGTTTTTAAGGATACACCTCAAATATTGCCACCCCTTCCACCACCTGAGCCCTGAGACTTAGAGATATGACGTAACAGTGAAACCAGAGATGGCAACCATTTCACATTACAGTGCCCATACAGTATAACTGTGTAATTATTACTCTAAGTACAGTGAAACAAGACTGCAATTACTGATTGTTAGTCATTCCTTCATTGTACTTACACTGTACTTGCAGCAGTAACTCTAGCTCAAGTCCAGTGTAATAATGAGTAATTACATACTTGTTACGCTGTACTTACAGGAAAATGACACGGCAATAAGGGTACTGTAATGAAAAGTTATCGATACGTTTATGCAAATCTGCACTGCAAATATGCACAGGATGCTAATGCAATTAGCCTCTTGCTTCATACTGTCTTCTTGTCGGAAGTTGCCAGGCTTCGTATGGTTACTTTATCGCTGAGTCTACCTTCACTATTCTTACAATATATTCAGTTTTTGTTTTGAGGACATATAGCAATGAAAAGCTCATTACCCATGTTTACATGAACTGTATACAGTGTGTTATGTGATGGCTGTACCCTGTAATCACACAGGCACCTTAACCATCAATATTAAAGACAATGTTTTGGCAAAGCAACACTGTGAAGTCAACTGTGGTCCATAAACCAATTATCTTTTCCTGACATTATGAATCACCTTTGATGGTAAGTTATACATTGATCATATTCACAAATATATTTGTTATCTTGTGATTTTATTGTGATGGTATATTGTTTGGTGCTCTCCATCTGAGGTATACAAATGTGTCATATACATTTTTAAAATATATATTATTAAATCCCACTGCCAGTAAGTGAGAACTCCTCTACTGGAAATGTGAGAGATGTCACATTTGAATGTGTAACCTCTGAGTTTAGAGTTTGTAAGATTATCCAGTATCTTCAAAATCTTAGTCCCTCTTAAAAAAGACTCTCTATTGCTGCTATGTTTAATGAGTCAGAGGAGAGGTTATGAGAAGTTGATACAAGTTTCCAAACACGTTTACTCCTGACTTCCCCAAATTGATCCTTCCAGAAGTAGATAGCTAATTTAGTGCAATGAGAAACTCCTCACATTCAAAAATATTCAGCCAGATAACACCAACAGAAAGTGTTCGAATTTGACCATGACATGCATCTGAATTTGCCAAGCAAATAGCATTACGTGTCAGAAATTTATATTTTTGGGAGGGAAAACTTTAATTGCTCATTTCAGTAGGTAATACAGGACTGCCTGGAGGGCACTTTCAGCGCTGTCTCTGATCATAAAACCAAGCAGCTAGGTTCATTCACACTCACACATATTTGCACCGTTTCAACCCAAATAACTCATATTTCCCTCCTCTACACAATGTTGTTCTGTTTTTGGGAATGTTAAGTTTCAATTGTCTGTCATCACATTAGGATAACTATTATGCCAGTTAGTTAACATATCTCTCTCTCTCTCTGTCATTCCTTTGCTGATTTTGCCCACATGAGCACTGTACAACAAACTACAGCAAAAAAATGGCATTTTAATAAAGTATCTGACATAAATGTGGCATAGCCACTTAGTTGAAATATTTGCCTTTTCTACAAAAAAGGAATATACAAAGAATATACTTCTTATAGACACTGTAGGATGGTACTAGTATGCAACAAGCAGGAGATGCAGTGTCCACAAAAGCATTTGTTATCAAATAAGTAGATCTTAGATTAAATCCACTCTTAGCAACATTATCTGCAATCGGATACAATTCCTATTACACAATAGAAATTGTCTTGATATTATGCTTGGTGTTCTGAAAGTGTTCACTCAAGCCCTGCTTATACCTGGTTCTAACATGCGTCTCTAACATGCGTCAGTTGTCCTGATCCTGTCCACATTCTGCCTACATTTGTCGACAGGTGTAGACAATCAAAAGACGCATTGTGATCTGATTGTGATTAGAGCTTCCTGACCACCTCTGGTAGTCAAAGCCATGTCTTGTATGGATATCCTTGTGGTGTAAACAAATACTGACAACGAAAGCTTATAAATTTAGCCAATATAACAGTTGTCCCGCACTCTCAAAACAATCACACCAGCCAGTTGAATAAATATCATGGCCTTCATTAGAAACCAAGAACCAAGTGACTATTGGCACTGTGGTTGGATGCCACACTCCATTACAGTATCAGATACTGTATACAAAAAATTAAGTGGCACTATAATGCAATCCTTTTTGATTTTGTTATGTTATATTCTGTGAATATTTGAGCATTTTCCAGCTACTTTCCAGCTACACTATATTCGTTTATAATGCTTTACATGTGTGCTCCTTTGCCCTTTTTAATCAATTGCTGCTTTCATCTGTGCAATTTTAGTTTGACCATCATTTGATATAGGTTATCATAGTGAATTATCACTGATCAGTGATTTGGAGGAAACTAAACCATGGCTGATGGTCATTCGCCCAACATGTAATTCTTTATCTCCCTTTGGTACTGTTTAGGCCTATACTAAAGGTTATTTACAATACAAGATTACGATGACAATGTATGTAAACATCCATGCGTAAATATCATCCCTGTCCAGACCTGTTCGGATGAATGTGTTTCATCATTCGGAGATGCACTTTGTAACCTACTCTGTAATTTCAACTGTTTCTGTTTTTACTGTATCCATTAGGGCCTAAGTGTAATTATATATATTTTTTGTACACACATACAGATACTCTGCTCGTTTGTGTGGTAACTTTCTTAGCGATGGGAGAGATTCTCCGAATTTTATTTGTATGGCTGTGGACAGGTCGAGGTTATCAGGACACCCACTCTTAAATTGTTGAATAACAAAAGTAGGCTGTAATGATGAGAGTAAAAAAACGATTGACTATAAAAGTGTGCTGTTTTCTATCGATTTATTCAGAGGGAGGTCAGGGGAGGTCCACGGCAGGTGGGATAATTTGCATACAGGGAAGGACCAGGGAATCTGGTCACAGTACGGACGAAGTAGGCAGACGAGACATTTTATTACCAGCTGTAGACGCAACAAATCTTGTTCAGATAATGATTGTATCATCTTGATCGGATGACAACAACCATATGTTAATGCTTCAGACACCAAGGGATATTCATTGGAAAGCAGCACTGTATTGTTATGGTACAATGCCAACGAGCAGAAGATTAAACACTGAGTTTATCGGAGCTGGCTTCAGGCCTGGAACATGCTACTGGCCTGGAACATGCTACTATTTCATTTAGAGCTAATGGCTTAGCCAAAGTTAGTATTTTATGAATGGGAAAGACGGCACTAGTCCAAATGAAGGTAGAAGGGAGCTTTCTGTTCAATCTCCGTTTTCATCAGGAATCGATTAACCGCTCCAATAAAATGAATTACCTCCAGACTTGAGTGTAATTATTGACATGATGGCGTCCAAAATCGGGATTACATTGCGCTGAAGGATAAAGAGACGTCAAATTGGAGAAAGTACTGTAATAGAATAAAATGGAAAGAAAATTAATTTCCAAGGTGACAAATTCAGCCCAATGCTTTTGTTTGAAATAGGGCCTGACTGCCACTCAACTTGAGTAAGACCCATATATTGTAAATGAAACTATGCTCCATACTGAAGATTCCATTGACATGTAACTCCTGGTTACATGCACATAGATGAAGCCTAGTTCTGGACTAAAAAGCTGTATCAATTGAGATTCACAATTTAGTATGCTTTTTAGTCAAGGACTTGCCTTAATCTATGTCCAAGAAACAGGCCCTATGTGTCCTGGATTTAAAAGCATGTTCAATGTAAATTTTTTATTGAAATAACTTTAGACTTATTTGATACAGTCTTTAAGCTGTATCCTAGAGGTGTCTACCATAGCTCCCTGATCCTATGTATTTGGCTACTTATATGGCCTCTATTTTTTTCTCCACAAAGAGAGATGTCCACTGTTGGTTTCTCGTCCATGCATCACTCATACACAATGCCCAGAGTTACTGCCCATAACAGTGAGTGAGTAAATGATACGTATAATCACATCTCTCATTCCGCCTCATTAGCTTCCTCACCTCATCCCTTGATCCATTGGCTGGAGATTCACAGTGGTGGAGTGCTAATTCAAAACCGAGAGTCGTCATGTTTGTGCGGCTGTCCTGTCATGGTGCGAGTTTAACTGAGGCAAAGATGGTTGCGGATTTGATTTATCGCTGCAGGAGCCTAGGAGCATTGCCACAAAATTAAATTAACGTGTTCTGGAGTACTCAGAAGACGTCTCCTTCAATTTGCGAAACAACTATTGCTGAACCTGAAATATGTAGGCTGCCCCTTGGTATGACTAAATCATTTATGCTGTCGAAGTTGTGAGGAGTTGACTGAAAAGCCAGGGTTTCCCATTGTTTCTCAGTAGATATTTGTGATACTGAAAAATAGATTCCTAACAGTATCCTCCTTTGTTTCTGTCACTGTCGGCCTATGTGTACAATGCCAAGTTATACACTGAGTATTTAAAACATTAAGGACACCTTCCTAATATCGAGTTTCTCCACCCTTTTTTGCCCTCAGAACAGCCTCAATTTGTCGGTGTTGACTCCAATGCTTCCCACAGTTGTCAAGTTGGCTAGATGTTGTTTTGGGTGGTGGACTATTCTTAATAAACACGGGAAACGGTTGAGCGAGAAAAGATCTGCAGAATTGCAGTTCTTGACACAAACCAGAGCACCTGGCACCTACTATCATACCCCGTTCAAAGGCACTTAAATATTTTGTCTTGCCCATTCAACCTCTGAATGGCACACATACACAATTCATGTCTCAATTGTCTGAAGGCTTAAACATCCTTATTAAACCATTCTCCTCCCCTTCATCTACACTGATTGAAGTGGATTAAACAGGTGACATCAATAAGGGATAATAGCTTTCACCTGTATTCCCCTGCTCAGTCTATGTCATGGAAGGAGCAGGTGTCCTTAATGTTTTGTACACTCAGTGTATATCTTTGCATACTTCTAAACAGTACTAGAATTACATTTTCTAAATGGGGACCTTCACATTACTGCTAAATCTGAGAGATAAAATATTTTTTAACAACTCAAACCATTTGAAACGCACTGGAATAGTCTTACTCATATTACATATTTGAGAGATGTCTTTTTGTTAAGTTATAAGAAAGTAACAAAACTTCACCTCTTTGATTTTCCATGTTAGAACAATAGAAACACTTTAGTCTCTCCTTTGTCAAACTTGCCATCTCTGCGGTAGGTTTTGCTCAGAATTTAATAACAGATCGACACCACACAGCTTCACAAGCTTTATGAGCCCTGGTCATAAGTAGTGCACTACATAGTCAATATGGTGCAATTTGGGACACACCCTGACATACAAGATAAGAGCTGAAAGTAGATGTCTTGTACAAGAGACTCTCGAGATTAGTTCTGCTTGCCCTCAGCTCTCAAGAGGTCTCTCTCACAAGTCGTCATTTTGATGTTCAGGCTGAGGACCCTCTTTAGCATTCCAGCAGTGAGGGCAGATCACACAACAATCTCATGCATTGGAATTGAGGGTTATCATTGTGCTGTTATGAGCTCTCCTACTTTCTATATTGGCACACTGCATCAAAGGCAGATAAAATAGTTTTAAAATACTTTCTTAAGGCAGAGGCGAGGGTCATATCATCATATACGATCATCTGGACAAAACAACTTAGACCTGCAATAATGTAACTTTTCTTTATGTTCAAAGGCTTCAATAAGTTGCTAGTGGTCATCCAGAGTGATGCAACCGTAACAACATTGCACCTCTAGCCTTCCTGAAACCGCTGTATTCATTGGTTTCATTTTCCCTGTCGGGTCCGATTTTCCCTTCCGATTTTGACTGCCGTGTTTTCCGTCAGTGAATAGGCCACCGGCTGTTAGCTAGCTAGCTGAGCTCATAGACAACAATTTGCATAGCGGAGATAACTAGCTTACATACTGTACATGTCAGACGCGAGGGGCAAACGACCTGAGCCAGCAGCAACTGCTCCTCCATCTAAGCCAAAGAAACCTTAGAAATGTGCAGAGCAGACAGGCAAAAAGGGAACGAGATGGAGCCCGGGCCAAGATGAGAGTAAACCTTGGATTTGCATTCACACAGTGGAGAAAACGAAGGGAGTTGAAGGGATTCAAAACCGACACAGAATTGTTTTTCTGATGAAAAGACGTACAGTTGAAGTCGGAAGTTTACATACACCTTAGCCAAATACATTGAAACTATGTTTTTCACAATTCCTGACATTTAATCTGAGTAAAAATTCCCTGTCTTAGGTCAGTTAGGATCACCACTTTATTTTAAGAACGTGAAATGTCAGAATAATAGTAGAGAATGATTTTTTCCAGCTTTTATTTCTTTCATCACATTCCCAGTGGCTCAGAAGTTTACATACAATTAGTATTTGGTAGCATTGCCTTTAAGTTGTTTAACTTGGGTCAAACGTTTAGGGTAGCCTTCCACAAGCTTCCCACAATACATTGGATGAATTTTGGCCCATTCCTCTTGACGGAGATGGTGTAACTGAGTCAGGTATTTAGGCCTTGCTCCACACGCTTTTTCAGTTCTGCCCACAAATTTTCTACAGGGCTTTGTGAGGCCACTCCAATACCTTGATTTTGTCTTTAAGCCATTTTGCCACAACTTTGGAAGTATGCTTGGGATCATTGTCCATTTGGAAGACCCATATGCAACCAAGCTTTAACTTCCTGACTGATGACTTGAGATGTTGCTTCAATATATCCACATACTTTTCCTCCCTCATGATGCCATCTTTTGTGAAGTGCACCAGTCCCTCCAGCAGCAAAGCACCCCCACAACATGATGCTGCCACCCCTGTGCTTCACGGTTGGGATGGTGTTCTTCGGCTTGCAAGCCTCCCCCTTTTTCCTCCAAACATAACGATGGTCATTATGGCCAAACAGTTCTATTTTTGTTTCATCAGACCAGAGGACATTTCTCCAAAAAAGTACGATCTTTGTCCCCATGTGCAATTGCAAATCGTAGTCTGGCATTTTTATAGCGGTTTTGGAGCAATGGCTTTTTCCTTGCTGAGCAGTCTTTCAGGTTATGTCGATATAGGACTTGTTTTACTGTGGATATAGATACTTTTGTACCTGTTTTGCACTTTTCGCACCAAAGTACGTTCATCTCTAGGAGACAGAACACGTCTCCTTCCTGAGCTGTATGGCGGCTGCGTGGTCCCATGGTGTTTATACTTGCGTCCTATTGTTTATACAGATGAATGTGGTACCTTCAAGCCTTTGGAAATTGCTCCCAAGGATGAACCAGACTTGTGGAGGTCTATATTTTTTCCTGAAGTCATGGCTGATTTTTTAGATTTTCCCATGATGTCAAGAAAAAAGGCACTGAGTTTGAAGGTAAATATATCCACAGGTACACCTCCAATTAACTCAAATGATGTCAATTAGCCTATCAGAAGCTTCTTAACTTATTTTGGACAGAGGGGCAGAATTGAGTAGCTTGGATAAAAAGGTGCCCAGAGTAAACTGCCTGCTACTCTGTCCTAAAAGCTAGAATATGCATATAATTAGTAGATTTGAATAGAAAACACTCTGATGTTTCTAAAACTGTTTGAATGATGTCTGTATTACAGAACTCATATAGCAGTCAAAAACCTGAGAAAAAATCCAACCAGGAAGTGGGAAATCTGAGGTTTGTAGTTTTTCAACTCTTTGCCTATCCAAGATAGTGTGAATTTGGTCCGATTGCACTTCCTAAGGCTTCCACTAGATGTCCACAGTCTTTAGAACCTTGTTTGATGCTTCACCTGTGAAGAAGGGGGGAATGTGTGGATGACGGATCACCACCTCAAGCTGAACCTCGGCAAGACGGAGCTGCTCTTCCTCCCGGGGAAGGACTGCCCGTTCCATGATCTCGCCATCACGGTTGACAACTCCATTGTGTCCTCCTCCCAGAGCGCTAAGAACCTTGGCGTGATCCTGGACAACACACTGTCGTTCTCAACTAACATCAAGGCGGTGGCCCGTTCCTGTAGGTTCATGCTCTACAACATCCGCAGAGTACGACCCTGCCTCACACAGGAAGCGGCGCAGGTCCTAATCCAGGCACTTGTCATCTCCCGTCTGGATTACTGCAACTCGCTGTTGGCTGGGCTCCGTGCCTGTGCCATTAAACCCCTACAACTCATCCAGAACGCCGCAGCCCGTCTGGTGTTCAACCTTCCCAAGTTCTCTCAAGTCACCCCGCTCCTCCGCTCTCTCCACTGGCTTCCAGTTGAAGCTCGCATCCGCTACAAGACCATGGTGCTTGCCTACGGAGCTGTGAGGGGAACGGCACCTCAGTACCTCCAGGCTCTGATCAGGCCCTACACCCAAACAAGGGCACTGCGTTCATCCACCTCTGGCCTGCTCGCCTCCCTACCACTGAGGAAGTACAGTTCCCGCTCAGCCCAGTCAAAACTGTTCGCTGCTCTGGCCCCCCAATGGTGGAACAAACTCCCTCACGACGCCAGGACAGCGGAGTCAATCACCACCTTCCGGAGACACCTGAAACCCCACCTCTTTAAGGAATACCTAGGATAGGATAAAGTAATCCTTCTGAACCCCCCCCCTTAAAAGATTTAGATGCACTGTTGTAAAGTGGCTGTTCCACTGGATGTCATAAGGTGAATGCACCAATTTGTAAGTCGCTCTGGATAAGAGCGTCTGCTAAATGACTTAAATGTAAATGTAAATGTAATGGGAGCTGACTTAGTAAGGGGTCTGGCATGAGCTGATCATGCGCGCTCACGTGAGAGTTAGCTGCGTACCATCGCATTTTTAGGAATTCTCCGGTTGAAACATTATTGAAGATTTATGTTAAAAACATCCTAAAGATTGATTCTATACTTCGTTTGACATGTTTCTACGAACTGTAATATGACTTTGTCTGAACTTTCTCCTGGACCTGCCCGCGCCTTGTAAGTTTGGATTGTGTAGTAAACGTGCGAACAAAAAGGAGGTATTTGGACATAAATGATGGACTTAATCGAACAAATCAAACATTTATTGTGGAACTGGGATTCCTAGGAGTGCATCCTGATGAATATCATCAAAGGTAAGTGAATATTTATAATGCTATTTCTGACATCTGTTGACTCCACAACATGACGGATATCTGTATGGCTTGTTTTGTTGTCTGAGCGCTGTACTCAGATTATTGCATGGTGTGCTTTTTCGGTAAAGCTTTTTTGAAATCTGACACAGCGGTTGCATTAAGGTGAAGTGGATCTAAAATTCCATGCATAACACTTGTATCTTTTAGCAATGTTTATTATGAGTATTTCTGTAAATTGATGTGGCTCTCTGCAAAATCACTGAATGTCATGTACAAACCTGCGATTTTTGGATATAAATATGAACTTTACCGAACAAAACATACATGTATTGTGTAACATGAAGTCCTATGAGTGTCATCTGATGAAGATCATCAAAGGTTAGTGATTCATTTTATCTCTATTTCTGCTTTTTCTGACTTCTCTCTTTGGCTGGAAAAATGGCTGTGTTGTTCTGTGACTAGGTACTGACGTAACATAATCGTTTGGTGTGCTTTCGTTGTAAAGCTTTTTTGAAATCGGACACTGTGGCTACATTTACAACAAGTTTATCTTTAAAATTGTGTAAAATACTTGTATGTTTGAGGAATTTTAATTATGGGATTTCTGTTGTTTTGAATTTGTCACCCTGCAATTTCACTGGCTGTTTTTGAGATAGCGTCCCGAATATCCCAGAGAGGTTAATCCATAACAAAAAATTTCCAAGCTGCTTAAAGGCACAGTCAACTTCTGACCCACTGGAATTGTGATACAGTGAATCATAGGTGAAATAATCTGTCTGTAAACAATTGTTGGAAAAATTACTTGTGTCATGTACAAAGTAGATGTCCTAACCGACTTGGCAAAACTATAGTTTGTTAACAAGAAATTTGTGGAGTGGTTGAAAAAGTAGTTTTAATGACTCCAACCTAAGTGTATGTAAACTTCCGACTTCAACTGTAGCTAGCTAGATAATAAATCTTGCTGAATAGATTATACTGTATATACAGAAGTATTTTGTGGATACTTCTCTTCAAATTTGTGGATTCGGCTATTTAAACCACACCCGTTGCTGACATGTGTATAAAATCGAGGACACGGCCATGCAATCTCCATAGACAAACATTGGCAGTAGAATGGCCTTACTGAAGAGCTCAGTGACTTTCTACGTGGCACCGTCATAGGATGCCACCTTTCCAACAAGTCAGTTTGTCAAATTTCTGCCCTGCCACTGCTGCCCCGGTCAACTGTAAGTGATGTTATTGTAAAGTGGAAACATCTAGGAGCAACAACAGCTCAGCTGCGAAGTGGTAGGCCAAACAAGCTCACAGAATGGGACTGCTGAGTGCTGAAGTACGTAACAATTGTCTGTCCTCGGTTGCAACACTCACTACCGAGTTCCAGACTGCCTCTTGAAGCAACATTGGTACAAGAGATGTTCGTCGGGAGATTCATGAAATGGGTTTCCATAGCCGAGCATCCGCACACAAGCCTAAGATCACCATGTGTAATGCCAAGCATCAGCTGGAGTGGTGTAAAGCTCACCGCCATTATACTCAGCAGTGGAAACATGTTCTCTGGAGTGATGAATCACGGTTCACCATCTGACGGACAAATCTGGGTTTGGGGGATTCCAGAAGAATGCTGCCTGCCCGAATGCATAGTGCATTATGGTGGAAGAGTATTCCTCTTCCATCAAACTTTAAAGTTGGCACTATTCATTCGGGCAGATCTGGGGCTGTTTTTATGGTTCAGGCTAGGCCCCTTGTTCCAGTGAAGGGAAATCTTAAAACTTCTTAAGGCTAGGGGGCAGTATTCGGACGTTCGGATGACTGACGTGCCCAAAGTAAACTGCCTGTTACTCAGTCCCAGAAGCTAGGATATGCATATTGGTAGCATTGGATAGACACCACTCTGAAGTTTCTAAAACGGTTAAAATGAGTATAACAGAACTGATATGGCAGGCGAAAACCTGAGGAGAATCCATCCGGAATTTTGTTTTTTGAGGTCACAGGCCATTCAAAGGAATTCCTCCCAGATTGCAGTTCCTATGGCTTCTACTAGATGTCAACAGTCTTTAGAAAGGGTTTCAGGCTTGTTTTTTGAAAAACTAGTTAGTAGTTGTAGTTTTTCAAGGTGGCTCTCATTTGGATTGTAGTCTTGTGGCACGCGTGGATGAGGGTGCGCACTTTGTTATTTATCTCCAGTATTGAACATACTACATTCCGTCTTAAATTTGATCATTTATTTACATATTAGGGTACCTGAGGATTGATTAGAAACGTTGTTTGACTTGTTTGGACGAAGTTTATTGTTAACTTTTGGGATTCCTTTGTCTGCATGTTGAACGAGTGGAACGGGTGGATTACTGAATCAAATGCACCAACTAAACTGACTTTTTGGGATATAAAGAAGGACTTTATCGAACAAAACAACAATTTGTTGTGTAGCTGGGACCCTTGGGATTGCAAACAGAGGAAGATCTTCAAAGATAAGTTATTTGTTTTGTCGCTATTTCAGATTTTTGTGATGCCTCTGCTGGTTTGGAAAATGTTTTTAATGCTGGTGTATGCGGGGCGCTGTCCTCAGATAATTGCATGGTATGCTTTTTCCGTAAAGCCTTTTTGAAATCTGACACCGCGGTTGGATTAACAAGAACTTAAGCTTTTAAATGATGTAAGAGACTTGTATTTTCATGAATGTTTAATATTACGATTTTGTATTTTGAATTTTGCGCTCTGCAATTTCACCGGATGTTGTCGAGGTGGGGCGCTAGCGTCCAACCTAGCCCAAAGAGGTTTTAACGCTACAGCATACAACGACATTCTAGATGATTCTGTGCTTCCAACATTGTGGTAACAGTTTGGGGAAGGCCCTTTCCTGTTTCAGCATGATAATCAAATCAAAGTTTATTCGTCACGTGTGCCGAATACAACAGGTTTCACCTTACAGTGAAATACTTACTTACAGGCTCTAACCATAAGTGCAAAAAAGGTGCTAGGTGAACAATAGGTAAGTAAAGAAATAAAACAACAGTAAAAAGACAGGCTATATACAGTAGCGAGGCTATAAAAGTAGCGAGGCTACATACAGACACCGGTTAGTCAGGCTGATTGAGGTAGTATGTACATGTATGTACATGTAGATATGGTTAAAGTGACTATGCATATACGATGAACAGAGAGTAGCAGTAGCGTAAAAGAGGGGTTGGCGGGTGGTGGGTGGCGGGACACAATGCAGATAGCCCGGTTAGCCAATGTGCGGGAGCACTGGTTGGTCGGCCCAATTGAGGTAGTATGTACATGAATGTATAGTTAAAGTGACTGTCACGTTCCTGACCTGTTTTCCCTTGTTTTTGTATTTGTTTAGTATGGTCAGGGCATGAGTTGGGGTGGGCATTCTATGTTATGTGTTGCTATGTTGGGTTCAATGTATTAGCCTGATATGGTTCTCAATTAGGGGCAGGTGTTTTACGTTTCCTCTGATTGAGAACCATATTAAGGTAGGCTGTTCTCACTGTTTGTTTGTGGGTGATTGTTCCTGTGTCAGTGTTTGTACCACACGGGGCTGTTTCGTTTCGTTTGTTAGTCTGTTCCTGTTCRTTGCKTTCTTCGTTGTCTGTAAGTTCACATGTTCAGATCTTGTAACGTCGTTTATTGTTTTGTAGTTTATTRAGTGTTTTTCGTCTTCGTTATTATTATTTAAATAAATCATTATGTCTTCATACCTCGCTGCATATTGGTCCGATCCTTGCTCCTCCTCAGACGAGGAGGAGAACGAACGTTACAGTGACTACGCATATATGATGAACAGAGAGTAGCAGCAGCGTAAAAAGAGGGTTTTGGGGGGGTTGGGGGGCACACAATGCAAATCGTCTGGGTAGCCATTTGATTACCTGTTCAAGAGTCTTATGGCTTGGGGGTAAAAACTGTTGAGAAGCCTTTTTGTCCTAGACTTGGCACTCCGGTAACGCTTACCATGCGGTAGTAGAGAAAACAGTCTATGACTAGGGTGGCTGGGGTCTTTGACAATTTTTAGGGCCTTCCTCTGACACCGCCTGGTGTATAGGTCCTGGATGGCAGGCAGCTTAGCCCCCAGTGATGTACTGGGCTGTACGCACTACCCTCTGTAGTGCCTTGCGGTCAGAGGCCAAGCAATTGCCGTACGTGCACAAAGCGAGGTCCATACAGAAATGGTTTGTCAAGAACGGTGTGGTAGATCTTGACTGGCCTGCACAGAGCAGTGACCTCAACCCCATCGAATAGCTTTGGGATGAATTGGTACGCCGAATGCAAGCCAGGCCTAAATGCCCAATATCAGTGCTCAACCTCACTAATGCTCTTGTGGCTGACTGGAAGCAAGTCCCAGCAACAATGTTCCAACATCTAGTGGAAAGCCTTCCCTAGAAGAGTGGAGGCTGTTATAGCAGCAAAGAGGGGACCAACTCCATATTAATTCCCATGATTTTGGAATGACATGTTAGACAAGCAGGTGTACACATACTTTTGGTCATGTAGTGTATATTATAGAAATTTTGCTATTTAGTTGTAAATATTGTATGTATGCGAGTAATATTTTGTATTTCTTGTTTTAATTGTTTTCAAGCTAAACATCCGATTAGCTAGCTAGCTAACGTTACAAACTGAGACATTGGTTCGTTTCATTTGAATATAGAATGTCGCTTCACTAGTTAGTCATAACTAACTTATGTGTATAACGTTACTTGACCTTGTGTTACATTTCTGATGTCTGTGGTCTGAAAACCACGCTGATATTGGCTAGTTAGCTTGCTAGGTACTTCAGTTCACACAAGTGTACTAGCCCGGAATAGCCAAAAAGCCCAGTTCAGATACATAAGATGAGACACAACGCGGCAGTTTCTTGATCTGAATGGTGTAGTTTTACAACGTCTTACATCGTTGGCTGGAGTATAAGGCATGTCAACACTTTAGCCAAAGTCTTGCGACGAGACGGATCCATTTAGCCATTCAAAGATTGATGCGCAAACATTGTGTGTTCAGCTTAGCAGCTAGCTAGTATGTTTTATTTATTTCAGATGCTTCTATGCTATCTCCCCAGTTTCCTTTTTCAAAACGACTAACCAAAGCATCACCAAATTTATATGGGGCAATAAAAAACCTAGGATCCAGTTCTCCACTCTATCGAAACCTGAATCTAGGGGTGGTCCTGCCCTTCCCTTCTTCAATTACTACTGGTCTGCCCAAATCCAAGACTCAATGTGGATTCAGATAGAAGCCCAAACCTGTGGTTCATTGCCCCTAAGCTCAATTATATTCATTAATAACTTCAGTGAAGTGGGCAACATTGCCAAAACCTTTGATTTACAGTGCCCTACTAGCATGGAGGGACTACAAGAAATACCTTGGCATTTTCTCCTAAATATGTTCTCACTCGCCTATAGTATGCAACCCAGACTTGCCAAAAGCCCTGAGTGATGCCCTTTAATCTTTGGCATACTCTAGGGATTAGGACCTTTTCAGACCCGTTTCATCAGAAAACCACTATACTGAAATCCTTTCAAGAGCTCTGCAGTGAATTGAATGTGCCAAGATCCCTTTTTTTAAATATCTTCAATTTAGACACGTCATTTCCTCATTTACTTCCAAGGGGAGGTTTAGAGCTCAGTGAATGAGACCCTTCTTGCTACAGCACAATCCATCAAAGGCAAAATCTCATATCTATAGACCTCTTTCTGAGAAAGGGGGCTCCTCCTTAACTCCTTTGAAAATAATCTGGGAAAAGGACCTTTGTCTGACTATCAGTGATGAGTTATGGATGTTTGCAACAGTGTATAGTGCTCCTCTACTAATGTAAAAATGAAAGAATCTAATTACACATTTTTGTACACATTTTATTACACCCCAGTGAGACTCCATAGAATGAATACAGGCATGTCTCCTGACTGTAAAAGATGTACCTCTGAAAGTGGAACCTATATGCATGTATTTTGGAGTTGTAGAGAGATTACCAGATCTTGGCATACTGCTGCATAGAAAATACTAGATGTACAGTTTGATATGACCCCGTGTATCTATCTTCTTAATGCCCAGCAGGATTTTGTTCTTGATCCTGACGGAGAAAATGTGTTTATGACCATCACATACTTTGCTAAGAAATGTATTATTCTAGTGTGGGCTTCTAATACTACTCCTACATTTAAAATGTGGATTGACAAGATTGTTGACTTTCTCCCTCTTGAAAAGCTCACTTATGACCTCCACAAGAGACAGCCCAAGTTTGATAGACTCTGGTCTCCACTACTCAACTATATTTCAAATTGGACAGAGTAATGCGGTGATTAGGGAAATGAGCAGATACATATTGTGTAAAGTGCCATAAAAAGTAATTATTTGCTCGTTGTCTCAGCTAAGGCTGGAAATATCTAATAGGAACGCAGATGGTTCTGCTGCAAGTTTGTTTGTTTTGTTTCATATATTATTTATGTCTGCCAGATCTGTGAATGTGGAATGTGTTTTGTTGGTTGATTGAAAAACAAGAAAATGTAATAAAACTTTAAATTGAAAAAGATAATTGTCACGCTCTGGCTATAGAGAGGCTTTTTATTCTCTATTTTGGTTAGGCCAGGGTGTGACTAGGGTGGGCAGTCTATGTTCTTTTGTCTATGTTGTTGTGTTTCTATGTGTTTGGCCTGGTGTGGTTCCCAATCAGAGGCAGCTGTCTATCATTGTCTCTGATTGGGAGCCATACTTAGGTAGCCTGTTCCAACCAGTGTTTGTAGTTGTTTTTTGTTTTGTATCTGTACCAGACAGAACTGTTTCGGTTATTATTTTTGTCATTTTCGTGTTTAGTGTTCGGTTATTAAATTAAATATGAACACGTACTACGCTGCACCTTGGTGCACTCCTTTAAACGGCCGTGACAATAATTCAATAAATTTAATCAGGTGTTATAGTTATAGGGCTGGGGGAAAATGTGACACCAATCAGGCCACCGAGGACGTGAGTTGCCCAACCCTGATCAATGTATACGTTTGAGCTGGAGTCCTTCCAGAATCACATACGCGGTTTGCTTTCCCTCCTTCAGTCTATGAGGCTGCAACCCTACTGGCAGCACTTGACTACAACCTCTGTAACCATCTTCCAGCCTTGGAGAACGCATAGGGCAGGTGTAACGGCAGCCTTCCCTCTCTTCACGAGAAGAGAGGGTGTAACAGGGATCGGACCAACACGAGGCGTAGCCAGTGCTCAACATGTTTAATAAAACGATAAACAGTGAACACGATACAAAATAACAAATGTGGCAAACCGATACAGCCCTATCTGGTGCAGAGAAAACACAAAGACAGGAAACAACCACCCACAAACCCCAACACAAAACAAGCCACCTATATATGATTCCCAATCAGAGACAACACAAAACACCTGCCTCTGATTGAGAACCATATTAGGCCAAACATAGAAACAGACAAACTAGACAGACAACATAGAATGCCCACCCAGCTCACGTCCTGACCAACACTAAAACAAGCAAAACACACAAGAACTATGGTCAGAACGTGACAGCAGGGTTCCCCAACTGGCAGCCTGCGGGTGGTTTAAGTTTTCTAAGCAAAAAAATAATATGTTTTATTTTCATTGTTGGACATAAAAGACTATAAAAACACTAGTTATTTTAATTTGGGAAATCTGTTCTCAAGTATCCCCACACATAATAGAAAGACACGAGACACGTGACCTTATACAAATGTAAGCACGGTTTGAAATGATCATGTTTATGTCAAATATTATATCTGTTTAGGATTCTTGTGGTCAATTTGCAGCCTACAAATGATTTGAAATTATGTTCCGGCCCCCCAACAATCCGCTCACGAAAAAATTGGGCCGTGGCTGAATCTAGTTGATGATCCCTGGCGTAGAGCAATAAGATGTAAGTGCTAGTTGTCCTGTCAGTTGTGAAAAATATTTGAATGATGTTCAACTAAAACATTTCAATTTATTAGAAATTTCTATAATATAATGCATGCTATCACTGTAATATTTTCAACAAATGTCAACATTACAGTTCTGCACTGACAGTAATGAAATTCTATAGACAAAATACTCACCAAATATTATTATATCTTTCAGCTAAAGGAGACTCTACAATAACAAGCCTTGAAGGTGAAATTTCTACTCATTGAAAACTGCAAAGGACTACACCTACATCCCAGTACTTCAGAGAGCAGTGTTGCGAAGACTGGGCTCTCAAATTGGGGCTACCAAGTCTGACAGTGTTGTCAGACTTTGTCAGTCCTACAACCAAACATATAAAAAAGGGAAGTTTGTGAGAAACAATACTTGTGCATTCTTTATCTAGCATATAGTCATTATTATTGTACTTTTGGATTGATTTTTAAATGATTTACTAAATTGTTGTCTTTTCTTGGATATCTATGTTCTTGACGGTTTACTATTTAATTGCAGGTGGGTAGATATCCAGAAAGACGGATGGACTACCCTGGTGTAAATACAGTACAAAACAGACAGATGTTGTGAAATATAAACAGCACCACAAGTGAAATATTTTTTACTAACCTTCATCTCAGCCAGCCTCTCTTCTTGCAGTCGGGCAGCCCTTTCAAGGTCTTTCTGTCCAATCCTTTCTGCGGCTCTTCAAAACTGGAATCCTATAGAAAAAACATGTACACAACACTGTTATTAGGATTGCATTGTAATGTTCACTACAAGATCTTTTATGTATAACCAATAAGGATTTTCATGCAGATTAGTCGAGTATAACACTTTTGTAATCCATACACGACATATTCATAGTCATAGCTCTTGAGAATCAAGGGGCCATCCCAGTAATGTTATTAGCTAGCTAGTATAGCTATGAGTCAGAAGGGCAAAGGATTGAATGAATGCCAAAGCCAAGGTTATTTTCCATGAATACAGAGCTATGATAGTCAAAATTACACTTCTACAATCAATGCATATCTTCATAGCCATAGCTCTCGAGAATCACAAGGGGCCACCCCAGTAACGTTATTAGCTAGCTAGCTAGTATGGGAGTCGGAGAAGGGCAAATATTTGCGAAAGCCAAGGTTATTTTTCATGAATGCAGAGCTAGGATAGTCAAAATTCATAATTTTACCCTGCTTTTTTACTGATGTACTAAAGCTATCGATATTGCTATTTTGTACCAGGCAGGGAAATTCAAGGTAGCTATTATCAAACATGTAGCTTTCTAAATTAGCTAGCTAGTGTGGTGGTTAATTTCTTTACTATCAAATGAGGAGAGACAAACTTATCACACAAGTCAGAGTTATACTTCAACTAAATCTTTATCTTTAAACTCATCTTGACCTTCCAGATCACAACATACTGATTTTCCACTGTCAAGGAAGCTTAAGACTTCTTCGAGAAGCAAATCAAATCCAACACACAAGGGGACAAGCCAACTGGTGGAAACCTATGACTGGCTCATTACTCAGGTATGCTATCCATGCATAATCACACAGCCTCCTAGCCTATGGCTATGATGATGCCCTCAGCATAAGACAATTTTGAGGACACCCCTCATATTTGGGTACAAGGAACAATATCACTATTATTGCTGAACATTGAACTTGTTATAATTATATTGCCTATGGTCAAGGACATTTACACAGTGATGACACCATGCCAATGAATGAATACTTGTCAATTTATGGAGGTGTCATACGTACTGGGACTGCTCTCTTGTGTGGGCACAGCGCATTGAATCCATTTGGGCTAAATATGGCAATATATACTAAACAAAAATATAAACTCAACATGTAAAGTGTTGGTCCCATGTTTCATGAGCTGAATTAAAATATCCCAGACATGTTTCATATGCACAAAAAGCTTTTCTCTCAAATGTTGTGCACAATTTATTTTCCCTCCCTGTTAGTGAGGATTTCTCCTTTGTTCAGGAAAACCATCCACCTGACAGATGTGGTAAACAGCATGATCATTACACAGGTGCACCTTGTGCTGGGGACAATTAATGGTCACTCACTGTGCAAATTTGT
Source organism: Salvelinus sp. IW2-2015 (assembly GCF_002910315.2). Lineage (NCBI taxonomy): Eukaryota > Metazoa > Chordata > Actinopteri > Salmoniformes > Salmonidae > Salvelinus > Salvelinus sp. IW2-2015. Next base: position 3,661,284 of record NC_036871.1, read on the forward strand.
CACACAACACAATGCCACAGATGTCTACATTTTTGTGCAATTGTCATACTGACTACAGGATTGTCCACCAGATCTGTTGCCAGATAATTTTATGTTATTTTCTTTATCTTAAGCCACCTCCAGCATCATTTTAGATCTATAGAATATGAAAAATGATGAATGTGTTTTTGTTAAGAAAGGAATGTGATTTTAGGAGCCATAGGAGATAATTGCTTTACATACATTTTGCACAGTGACAAGTCACACCCCTGAGTAAGGTCTGAGAGCGTGTCAGCCTGACAGAACCGCCCTTTCGAAAATAACTGTATAAAATGATGGGTTAACAATTAACATATCAGACCAGAGAGACGTAGAGCTGCAGCTGCACGTTTAAAGTGGTCTGAACTTTGAATCTCAACACAAGGTAGAGACGATAAACTCACTTCCCGGACAATCACTGATACAGCTGATTAGCTGTCCTAAGTAAAGTACCTTCGAAAGTGAATTTAAGTGTGACCATTCTACTACGTTGTTCAAACCATCATATTACGCTACTCTTATTACCACACTGGGAACCATTGACACAGCTGGCTGGCCTATCTTCAAATAAGCATCTTCCAGAGCGAATGGAAGGAGAATAAACTCTGTAGTTCTGTTCAGGACTACATGACAAGTCACCGGATACAACCAAGACATTTCACGTAAATGCATTCATGATTTCTTACTCAGAGTGCGGCGGTTCGTGTGCAAAGTATATAATTACTGTAAGTGAGAGTAGTTTAAATGTACCAACGTTAAGTGTCTCTCTCTCTCTCTCTCTCGCCCTCTCCATCTGTTTTGTAACAAGCAGCCATATTGTTGTCAGTCCACTAGGGACCTGTTTTTAACATATTAAGTGTGTATGTTTATCCTGTGTTGCCACTTAATTAGCTAGTAAATAAAGATTAAACCAATTTGTGTCATGACACAAGGTGAGACCCAGATGCCGACATGGGAGGCAGATGGTTGGAGTTTTACAATGTTTAATAATCCAAAAGGAGTAGGCAAGAGAAGGGTCGTGGACAGGCAAAAGGTCAAAACCAGATCAGAGTCCAGGAGGTACAGAGTGGCAAAAAGGCTTGTGGTCAAGGCAGGCAGAATAGTCAGGCAGGTCCAGAACAGGCAAGGGTCAAAACCGGGAGGATTAGAAAAGGCAGGAGTACGGGAAAAACCGCTGGTTGACTTGGAACATGCAGTACGAACTGGCACAGAGAGACAGGAAACACCGGGATAAATACACTGGGGAAAACGAGCGACATCTGGAGGGGGTGGAGACAATAACGAGGACAGGTGAAACTGATCAGGGTGCGACAATTTGTGTGGTACTGAATCATAAGTAGGGCTCTGAATGATGATATGATACAAGGTTATGATTAATAAGTTGACTGTTTTTAGATGTGATAGGTAAAGACCTTTTAGAGTTTAATTAGGGAGATGGCAACTCTTTAAAGATCCTAATTAGTTAATTGTTACATTATTAATTTAATCGGGTAACAATTAAACATAGTTAGTTGATTAGATAAATAACAGTCTTCAGATTTATGTTAAAGTCAAGTCACGACAGTGTTGTGTGGGCGAGCGGTTTGCTTATTTCAACATTGTAAAACAGAGTGCCCAATGGTGGCGGTGGGGTTATGGTATGGGCAGGTATAAGCTACGGAGAACGAACACAATTGTGTTTTATCGATGGCAATTTGAATTTACAGAGTTACCGTGACGAGATCCTGAACCCCATTGTCGTGCCATTAATTCGCCGCCATCACCTCATGTTTCAGCATGATAATGCACAGTCCCATGTCGCAAGGATCTGTACACAATTCCTGTAAACTGAAAATGTCCCAGTTCTTCCATGGCCTGCATACTGACCAGACATGTGAGCCGTTGAGTATGTTTGGGATGCTCTGGATCGACGTGTACGACAGCCTGTCTATGCGAAGAAGATGTGTTGCACTGCATGAGGCAAATGATGGTCACAACAGGTACCGACTATTTTCTGATCCACGCCCCTACCTTTAAGTTGTAAACCCTTTTAGGTCACAGCTCATTCAAATGCTTGTTTGTGGGAGATTTAAAGGAATACCTCCCAGATTGCAGTTCCTATGGCTTCCACTAGATGTCAACAGTCTTTAGAAAAGGTTCAGGCTTGTGTTTTAAAAAATGACTTAGTAATTGTAGTTTTTCAAGGTGGCTCTCATTTTGACTGTAGTCTTGTGGCGCGCGTGGATGAGGGCGCGCACCTCGTTATTTATCTCCGGTATTGAACATACTACATTACGTCTTAAATTGTATAATTTATTTACATATTAGTGTACCTGAGGATTGATTAGAAACATTGGTTTGACTTGTTTGGATGAAGTTTATTGGTAACTTTTGGGATTCCTTTGTATGCACGTTGAACGAGTGGAACGGGTGGATTACTGAATCAAACGCGCCAACTTAACTGACTTTTTTGGGATATAAGGAAGGACTTTATCGAACAAAACTACCATTTGTTGTGTAGCTGGGACCCTTGGGATTGCAAACAGAGGAAGATCTTCAAAGGTGATTTATTTTATCGCTATTTCTGACTTTTGTGATGCCCCTTCTGGTTTGGAAAATGTTTAATGCTTTTGTGTGTGGGGCGCTGTCCTCAGATAATCACATGGTATTCTTTCGCCGTAAAGCCTTTTTGAAATCTGACAACGCGGTTGGATTAACAAGAAGTTATGCTTTTAAACGATGTAAGACACTTGTATGTTCATGAATGTTTAGTATTACGGTTTTGTATTTTGAATTTCGCGCTCTGCAATTTCACCGGATGTTGTCGAGGTGGGATCTTTTATTAAGGTACTGTATCTGTATTCCCAGTGACGGTAAATCAATAGATTTTGACCTAATGAATGTATTTCAAATGACTGATTTCCTTTATATGAACTGTAACGCAGTACAATCTTTTAAATTGTTGCATGTTGCGTTTATATTGTTTTCGGTGTAAGTTGGTCACTATCCCCTACTATTTTTTGTTTAATTTTGTATTTATTTATTGTTATTGGCAAGGATAGATGGACAGTCCCATATGGGCTACTACCACACAATTGCTTTTTTGCTTTTGCTTGTTTTTCTTCCTGTTCATTCCCACCGCCCCTCTGGTTAGGCTACTGGATGTATCTCCCAGGGAGGACTTGCTCCACAGGCAATGATTCATTATTATATAAGATCTAGTGTATAGACTTCACTTTTTGCACATACCCCGTTATTTTTTTGTTTMCATATTGTAAAGCATTTAAAGGTCATGGATTAAGTGCTGTTGGTCCAACAGCTATCCTATTTTTGACTGTTTAGGCATTAGAATTGCATGTCTGTCTTATCTTCATTTTGTTTTCATATTCTTTATTTATTACCCATTACTCAACAAGTCTATTTATTTGAAAAGGTATCCCTAATCCACAAGACTGCTAAATAGCCAGACTGCTAAATAGTAAATTTACAGTACCAAAACTATCTGCACTGACTCTGTCTTGCACTCACTATACTATATATAAACCTGATAAATCACAAATAAAGAAGATATCAGAACTGGAAAAGTTGTAAACAACGTTTTCAACAAACACTCTTTTCAGACCAGGTAGTGACTACTCTCTCCAAAGTCAAGACAGAACTACATTTTTTGATAAGACCAGCATCCCGGAGTCGCCTCTTCAATGTTAAAGTTGAGACTGGTGTTTGCGGGTACTATTTAATTAAGCTGCCAGTTGAGGACTTGTGAGGCGTCTGTTCCTCAAACTAGACACTAATGTACTTGTCCTCTTGCTCAGTTGTGCACCGGGGCCTCCCACTCCTCTTTCTATTCTGGTTAGAGTCAGTGTTCCCTGTTCTGTGACGGAAGTAGTACACAGAATTGTACGAGATCTTCAGTTTCTTCGAAATTTCTCGCATGGAATAGCCATCATTTCTCAGAAAAAGAATGGACTGACGAGTTTCAGAAGAAAGTTATTTGTTTCTGGCCATTTTGAGCCTGTAATTGAACCCACAAATGCTGATGCTCCAGATACTCAAGTAGCCCAAAGAATGCCAGTTTTATTGTTTCTTTAAAGAGATGGGTGGGGCTAAAGCTTAAGAGGGCGTGAATGATGCTGAATGGGTGTAGACAAAGAACGGTTCTCCAATAGTAGTACCAAAATATTCAAATGCCATTTTCTCAAAATTGCATCAAAGCAAAATGACTTTCCCATTATTCCTCAACTGTAGTGTATGATATACCATTTTGTAGCTCTGAGTCTCTACTTTTATCCAATGTAAAAAACACCATTTCAAATGTTGCTACTTAAAACCGATTTGAGCCGTTCTGTCACATATCTTCAGTTTGTTCACATACTTAACACCAAGCAAAAGTTTTACGATTAAATTAGCCCCAACTCCCAACTGTTCACCGTGTCCTCTAAATCAGGTACAGTAGTCACATTCCTTCATATGATGTGGGAGTGCCCTGCAGTTAATTGCTTCTGGGACAAAGTACCACAATTATTTTTAAAGTGCATGAATGTAAATATTCAATGATTTGCATCTACTATGTTGCTTAACAATGATCTCTAAATCTCTAAATCTCAGAATATCTAAATCAATCAGAGACGATTACTGTTGGCAGGCAGCACAGAGGCAAAAGGTGTAAAACATGGGGGTTGGAGACATGTTGGGCTGGGGGTATGAGATGGGGAGTTGTGGGTGTAGGCCTACCTCTTCTTGTTTGTTTTTCTTTTCATACCAATTTTACTATCACAAAATCCTGTTTGATTGATATGATCATTTCTACAGATGTATTTCCTACTTTTGTTTTTCTTTTGAGTGGCAGCCAAAATATGTGTGTCACGAATCCCTCCGGAACTTTCATTACGCACACCTGTCCCCTATTCCCACGGATTAGTACTTGTATAAGTGTGCCCTTTGGTTTCCATTGGGCTGTCCATTATTGTTCCCATGTCCGTTGGTGGTGTGAGTACCTATGCGTTGGTGCAGCTGTTATGCTGTGCGTTTTATATATTGTGTATTACAGGTGTCGTCCCGTGTYGTTAAACAGGGTTTACCCTCACTCTTTTATTTGGGTACAGTCCAGTGTTTTTGTATACGTATTTGTTTTGGGTGTATTAAAAACCCCTATTGTGTATTCCTGCGCCTGTCTCCAAAATCCTTTATACCAGCACGACAATATGAATGGAAATTGTACCTGTAAACTCCCAACAAAAATAAACAAATGGAAAATAAAGTAAAGTATTTAAATGCGTGGTGGAAAATATACAGATAACATCTTCAGGTTTCCCCAGAGAAATAGCCAGTTTCAATAAATTATCAGATTATATTATATTTCAGAAATGTTCACAAGTTGTTCACTGTTTTCACAAGAGACAGACTGACACACATTTTGAAAAATAACTAATAAAAAACATCAGAACCCATGAGAGAATATCACATTGCAGTATGTTTTTTTAATATTAAGTAAAGTTTGCTAGCAGCTTCCTTTAGTTATTTACTGCACCCTCATTTAGGAGCAAAATCAAAACTGTGCTAATACTCTGACTTCATATGTGATTTACAAGTGTGGTCCTGTGGCAACGACAGGTTACATGTTAACAGTACTCACGTTTCTGTAAACAGTTCAAGCTATAAGTACTTTATTAGGCATTGGGCGATTAAACTGTTTTTACAGTGTGTAACAGAAAAAAAATAACATCTTATTTCCCAGAGCAGGGCGCCGCAGTGTCATGAATTGGAGTGACCCACCTGCAGTGGCATATTGTTATTATTGACCAAATGTAATGCATGAATGTGCTTTGAAACAAATCAACATGACAATACGAATCATATTTCCTAATCATAATAAATACTCTCATCCACATCACTAACAAGTATATATCAGCCAAACAGTCATCACAGACTATTCTCCTCTCACCCATGGACAGCTGACTGTCAGAGAAGAATTACTCCTTGATTCAACCTCCTCTTCCTCCTGGACCTACTCCACCTTTTGTGAGTCTTCCCAAGCAGCGAGGGTTGGGTCATGGGCAGGTGTGATAGACCCACCATCACCCTCCCCGGTGCCTACCATTACCTGTCACGCCCTCTCCGGGCATCTCGAAGGGGCTACCCTACTTCCTTCACCCTCATGCCAGGACGATCTTGCCAGACAGGCATCTCGTCTCGCACTAGTTGTCAAACGGAGCATCATGTCTACTTTCACCTTCGCAGATAAAGAACATGTGGTGAATACAGGAATCTGTGTCTTTATTAATTAATAGCATATTACCATTCTCTCAATGTATTTTAACATGTGCTATTGCCCTGTGAGAAGAGGAGAGAGTCTGTCGTTCAAAACCACCTGTTAACCATATTGTTCGCTATCACTCATTTTCCAATACGTATTTAGAATACTCTAGCAATGTCCAGGTCAAAGAAATAAATCGTTCAACGGGCCACCCCGAATAAAAGCGAGAAAATAGTACTCGATTAAAAAAAGCATGTAGTAAGTGCAGAAAAATACACTTATGGTATTCTAAATGTATTGAATGTCTGCCACACACAGGTTTTTCAGGAGACGAAGAAGCATACAACTGTTTAGATGAGGTGCTGGCTAGAGGAGTAGAACACTTGGAAAATAAATGGTGAGCCGCACACTCTAGGAGCTCAGATGACATTTCAACAGACAATTTCAACAGACAAGCTGTATTCATCAGGGTATACATACAGGTTACCATATCCACTTTAGTGTTACATTTCCCCAGTAAATAGGTATTTTACCTGCGTAAATGTCAAGCTGGTATAAAGTATTTTGGAGATAGGCGAGAACACACACAATATGGGTTTTTAATACACCCAAAACAGACACGTATACAAAAAACCGAACTGTACCCAAACAAAAGAGTGAGGGTTAACCTTGTTGACCGACACGGGGCGATACCCGTAACACACAATATATATAGCACGCAGCATAACAGCTGCACCAACGCATAAGTACTCACACCACCAACGGACATGGGAACAATAACCAACAAAGACAGAGGGAACAGAGGGCACATATATAACATACTAATCAGGGGAAATGGGAACCAGGTGTGTGTAATCAGACAAGACAGTCCGGGGTTGATATTAATGAGTCCCGTTCAGTGAAGCCTAGGAAGCCGGGAGGTGTAGACCTCCGGAACTGGTGAACAGAATGAGCATCAGTACTGGGGGGATCCATGACACTAAAATGCATTCATGCCAAGTCAATAGCCGTTTCCGCACCTAGGACTCGACTCAATCTATATCCCCAAAGTTCAGCGCTATAGCGCAATTTGAATTTATAGGCAATGTGTCCCGTGTTCGTGGAGAATTCATGGTAAACGCTGCATATGTCGGCTCAATCGGAAATTTGCTTTAAATTTCAAGTGCAATATAGCGTTGAACTTCGGCGATACGGATTGAATCGAGCCCCTATATTATATTGTAACAGCAGAAGACAGAAGCTTAATTTAAGGGTGAATGCATTTGATGGATGAGTGTGTGAGTGTATGTACTCTCCGAAGGCCCCCCTTTGTCTGACACTGGATAACTCTGTTCAGGTTGACCTACTTAAATCCCACCTTTTCCAATAAAATTGTATTATTAGTATTATCATCGTTATAAATCATTTGACACGGGCCCCATGGTCATCATTGACACGCTCCCCACAGAGTGATGAAGTGCCCTCAAACAAAAACTCATGTTGACCCAGTTACGAATTCAAGACTGTTGCTCCAACTGAGTTTTTAAAGTGAAGCTACATAAAGCTAAATGGTATGGGGATTGTTGCACTTCGAGCACAGAGTTGAATATCTGCAGTAGATTTGTTTATAATCTCTCTCTTTACAGATTTTTGCCTGTGGATGTGGTCAATTTACTACACAGATACTCATACTCTTCCAATATGTTTCATCATTACTACCCTTTCTACTTAGCTTTCCCTTACTAAAAGTACTACTACTACTACTACCACTAGTATTACCATGCTACTAGCTCAGCAATAATGATCACAATACCAGTTTAATCACCACTTCAGTATTTTCTTTCATTAATAAAACTTGTACATGTTTCAACAAGAGTTGCGGCAGAGGTTGGAGTGAAATAATTGTGTCTGTTACCAGCAAGTCTTTGAGTGCACGTCTTCGAGAAATATGTCTTCTAATGATTTCATTTCACACCCCACCCAAAATACAGGTTATCATACTGCAGGTATAATTGCTTGGGTTCCTGTGAAGACTGAGACATAATTTTCATTTGCCTTTTATCAGCAGCGATACATTAAAAACACACATTTTAAAACTGTGCAATACTCTATCCCCAGAACTTTGCGGGTATGTTTTTTAGAAATCTGCTGGTCTTGTACTTTACACGTCCTTAGTGTGAGTACAGTACACACTCCGGTTAGGGGAGACTGTGTTAAGTAAGGATATACTGTACCACTGATATGTTAGTCATTATTATTTCCTTGTATCTTCCTTGCATTATTAGGATTATGGCATTTTATACAACAGTGACTGGGGATATTTTAGTTTTATGACAATGACAAAAAAATGTAACCATTCAACTGATGATACATAATAAGTACAGCTAGAAAAAAGGGGAACTTGCACAGAACAAAAAATTGTGTATTTAGTCTTGTAATAGTATTGTTACAGTATAACTGTAATAGTATTTACTGCTCAAAATAAACATAATACCATTCTCTTTTCAACTGTATGACTGCCATTACTATGAAGGAGGTGGGACTGGGGGGGAGATGAATGGTTGCTGACAGACCAAACCTCAAACCTTAGCCCGACATGCTGACATTTGAGTTGTTCCATTTGCAGGGTTTGATGAGTTAGCCCAGGTGCAGTTCTTGTTCCCAGGTGCAGCCCCTTTGTCTCCGCATGAGCTCAGGAAGCATGAGGCAAGACTCCCCTAGGTACATGAAAAACATAAGGAGACCAGGTGGTGGAAGATGGTTGCAATTCTGACAGAGCAGCAATGTTTCTTAGTCTCCCAGGTACAGATCCACCTGCMACAGGGTAAGAAGCCCAGGATGCGGGAAGATGCTGGGTGCATTCCAGGGAGTCCGTTGTGAAGGCACTGAGATTGTGATGAGGTCACATTAAGTTCACACGTTCAAACCCGAAAAAGTGTCCCAAAATAACAAGTTTTATATATTGAAAAGAGGGGCATGAAATCTATTCTATTGCAAACATATTCCAACTACAGAGTTAAGGTTAGGCCAGACTGATCCGTGGATAACAAACACTAAATTAGAATGGATTAATATTGGTCTGTGCGTGTGTCAAATAAAATAAAATTTTATTGGGCACATACACGTGATTAGCAGATGTTATTGCGGGTGTAGTGAAATGCTTGTGCTTCTAGCTCCGACAGCACATTAATATCTAACAAGTAATATCTAACAAATTATACAACAGATACCCAATACACATAAATCTAAGTAGGAATGAATTAAGACTATATACAGAGCCTTGCAAAAGTATTCATCCTCCTTCGCTATTTTCCTATTTTTTTGCATTACAACCTGTAATTTAAATGTATTTTTATTTGGATTTCATGTAAGGGACATACACAAAATAGTCCAAATTGGTGAAGTGAGATGAAAAAAATTACTTGTTTAAAGAAAAAAGAAAAAATATTTTTTTTAAAGTCGTGCGTGCATATGTATTCACCCCCTTTGCTGTGAAGCACCTAAATAAGATCTGGTGCAACCAATTACCTTCAGAAGTAACATAATTAGTTAAATAAAGTCCACCTGTGTGCAATCTAAGTGTCACATGATCTGTCACATGATCTCAGTATATATACACCTGTTCTGAAAGGCACCAGAGTCTGCAACACCACTAAGCAAGGGGCATCACCAAGCAGTGGCACCATGAAGACCAAGGAGCTCTCCAAACATGTCAGTGACAAAGTTGTGGAGAATTACAGATCAGGGTTGGATTATAAAAAAATATCCGAAACTTTGAACATCTCACAGAGCACCATTTAAATCCAATATTAAAAAAATTGAAAGAATATGGCACCACAACAAACCTGCCAAGAGAGGTCCACCCACCAAAACTCATTGACCAGGCAAGGAGGKCATTAATCGGAGAGGCAACAAAGAGACCAAAGATAACCCTGAAGGAGCTGCAAAGCTTGGAGTGTCTGTCCATAAGACCACTTTAAGCCGTACACTCCACAGAGCTGGGCTTTAAGGAAGAAAAAATCCATTGCTTAAAGAAAAAATAAGCAAACACGTTTGGTGTTCACCAAAAGGCATGTGGGAGACTCCCCAAACATATGGAAGAAGGTACTCTGGTCAGATGAGACAAAAAATTTGCTTTTTGGCCATCAAGGAAAACACTATGTCTGGCGCAAACCCAACACCTCTCATTAACCCGAGAACACCATCCCCAGAGTGAAGCATAGTGGTGGCAGCATCACTGAAGGGCAGCAGCCACTGAAGGGGCTTGTGCATAAAAGTTCTTCATCAAAGAACAATAGTATGGATTAAGTTAATTTCTTTACTCCATTCATCATTCCGGTCAGTCAACATGCACTCCATCTAGGTCTTCAGTTATATCATCTGTATTTACATAATGCACCACGCCAGAGATAACCCCCTTGATAGGCACCTTGCTTCGAAGATCCATACACTAAAACCTAAATAAGACCACTTGTGATGCTCACCGACCCCACATCATCCTCCAACGCATCCCAGATATTCCTTGAGACGTCAAATGAGTGTCCCGGGTAGCATTGTTCCATAACCCTCACTCGACTAAAAGTGAGTTTAGTCTAGGCTTGGATTTCACCASAACTTCTCTTGTTTACTTTATTTTTCGCCACTGTAACCCACTCACTCTCTGTGCTCTCATCTTCACCCGACACGGCGTCGGTTTCAAACAGAACATGCATTTCTGCCATCTTTTCTTTGGACTTCACTAACAAATAGGGCTATCTTCTGTATACCAACCCTACCTTGTTACAACACAACTGATTGGGTCAAACACATTAAGAAATTCCACAAATTAGCTTTTAACAAGGCACACCTGTTAATTGAAATGCATTCCAGGTGACTACCTCATGAAACTGGTTGAGAGAATGCCAAGAGTGTGCATTCGGAAAGTATTCAGACCCCTTCACTTTTTCCACATTTTGTTTTACGTTACAGCCTTATCCTAAAGTATTGTTTCCCCCCCTCATAAATCTACACACAATACCTCCATAATGACGGAGCAAAAACTGTTTTTTCCCCCATTTTTCCATATTTATATATATATATTTTTGAAATATCACATTTACATAAGTGTTCAGACCCTTCACTCGGAACTATGTTGAAGCACCTTTGGCAGTGATTACAGCCTCGAGTCGTTTTGGGTATGACGCTGGAAGTTTCTCCTATTCTTTTCTGCAGATCCTCGAAAATCTGTGAAGTTGGATGGGGAGTGTCGCTGCACAGCTATTTTCACGTCTCTCCAGAGATGTTTGATCGGGTTCAAGTCCGGGCTCTGGCTGGGACACTCAATGTCAAAGCCACTTCTGTGTTATCTTGGCTGTGTGCTTGTCCTGTTGGAAGAAGAACCTTCACCCCAGTCTGAGGCCTGAGCGCTCTGGAGCAGGTTTTCATCAAGGTTCTCTCTGTTCTTTGCTCAGTTCATCTTTGCCTCGATCCTGACTAGTTTCCCAGTCCCTGCCGCTGAAAAACATCCCCACATCCCCACAAACATCCCCACAGCTGCCACCACTATGCTGCAGTTGCTTCCGTCTGGCCACTCTAMAATAAAGGCCTGATTGGTAGAGTACTGCAGAGACGGTTGTACTTCTGGAAGGTACTCGCATCTCCACAGAGGAACTCTGGAGCTCTGTCACAGTGACCATCGGGCTCTTGGTCACCTCCCTGACCAAGGCCCTTCTCCCCTGATTGCTGAGTTTGACCGGATGGCCAGCTCTAGGAAGAGTCTTGGTAGTTCCAAACTTCTTCCATTTAAGAATGATGAGGCCACTGTGTTCTTGGGGACCTTCAATGCTGCAGAAATGTTTTGGTACCTTTCCGCAGATCTGTGCATCGACACAATCCTGTCTACGGCCAATTCATTCGACCTCATGGCTTGGTTTTTGCTCTGACATTCACTGTCAACTGTGAGACATTATATAGACAGATGTGTGCCTTTCAAACTCATGTCCAGTCAATTGAATTCACCACAGGTGGACTCCAATCAAGTTGTAGAAACATCTCATATATGGACATCTCATATATGAATTTCACATGACTGGGCATGGGTGCTGCCGTGGGTGGGCCTGGGAGGATATAGGCCCACCCACTCGGTAGCCAGGCCCACCCACTGGGCTTCATTACAGACAGACAGATTTTTTTATCTCATAAAACATGTGACCATGTCACGTTCGTTATAATGAGTGGACCAAAGCGCAGCGTGATCTGGGTTCCACATCTTTTTATTTCTCGGTGAAACTCACAGCAAAACAAAAACAATAAATCTCAAAACGAAACGTGAAGCTAACAATAGTGCTAACAGCCAACTATACATAGTCAAGATCCCACAAAGCACAAAGGGGAAATGGCTGCCTAAATATGATCCCCAATCAGAGACAACGACAAACAGCTGCCTCTGATTGGGAACCATGCCTGGCCAACAGAAACATAATCCCCTAGATGACCCACCCTAGTCACACCCCGACCTAACCAACATAGAGAATAAAAAGCTCTCTATGGTCAGGGTGTGACAGACCAACACTTTACATGTTGTGTATTTTTGTTCAGTGTACATTAAATGTGGATGCTACCATCATTACGGATACTCCTGAATGAATCGTGAATAATGATGAGTGAGAAAGTTACAGGCGCACAAATATCATATGGCAACTTCCCCCTTTTATTGTAATGGTGAGAGGTTGCACGTCTTGGGCAGGGGCATAGCCAGAAATTCTTTGGTGGGTGGCCCTCACTCATCATTATTCACGATTCATTCAGGATTATCTGTAATCATGGTAGCATCCACATTAATGTAGAAGTGTTTAGAAACATATTCTATTCTTATTTATAATACAATTGACTCGAAAATGACCCAATACATTATTTACCATTACTTTCTATTGAGCACAAAATTATCTGAAACACATGAACCTCAGTACCCACAATGCCAGTTATTGAGGTTACATGTGTGCCTACTGCACTGTACCACGACTATTGTAGATCTTTATTGGATCAGTGGGTAAAATCAGCTGGTTGAACGTTTGTGATCTGCAATGTGTAGCCTAGCAGATCTATATGTGTATTTTAATTTGAAACATTTTTACTCCATATGTTACTATGCACATGTTTAGTTAATAGTAAATGCATTTCTTAACGGTTGCTATTTTACCTCGTTTGCGCATGGAAACTTCTCCAATATTGTTAATGACAGTATAACAAATCAGTAAGGCTGGGCATTGTTTGTTACACATGAAAGGTGAATAGTCTTGACCTTTTGAAACAAACATTACTTTTGGGGAATATATGGACCTGGTAATGATGGGCTGTCGAACAAATCAATATGATGGAAAAATAAGGCACTCGTCGTGATTGCGTCTGACATCATTCCTCATTGCTTGCGTTGTCCAAGTTGTGCTGAGTCGCTCATAATTATAGTTATTTCCTTTAATTGCATTCTAWTTTGTCATCCAATGCACTAAAATGAATTGGCAATCATATTACTTGGTTAGATGAGAGAGGCTGTTCTGTCCTCTGTGGTTCCCTCACTACATTATGTGGTTCATATGTTTCAGAATTGTCAAAAGGAAATGCATTTCATTCAAGTTAAAGGTGTCCGTTTGAAAGCAGGGTATACGAGTTAAGCACCACTGTTAACATTCCCAGTTACTTTCTGCTTGGTTCAGGGACAGATTTAACCAAAATTGCATCACTGAAAACTTGCATCAAGCCTACATAATGCTTCAAAACAAGCAGAGAAATCTGATGAACACAACTGACCTCTTCATATCATGTTGGTCAGTGTGCTACAGGATGTCAAGAAAGGCCATCCAACATTTGGCATATGTTATGATAAATAATGCATGTCGTTAGCTGACCATGGGGAGTTATTAGAGCTGGGAGCGCTGTCAAGAAGGAGCATGATCCTCCATTGCCACCTCAATTAATCATAATCCTCGCAGCTAATCCAATAACGCCCAGGTGACTCTGGCCCTCCCCATTATTTAGTATGTGTGTGTTACAGTTTGGAATGGGTGCATTTTGGGCTGTGAATTCATTCTGTCTTTAAAACAAAGAAAACTTWAAAAAATGTGATGATATGTTGATACAATCTAATTTAAGCATCTAAAGAACATGTAAACATTATATATTTTTTTACTTTGCTCGTCTACAAACGGGTCGTCCCCAAAAATAGCCTCAAGGTCTAACTTTCTGTACGGCTTGATAGAGTAATAATTGAGCTCTGAACATGCGTTACTATAAAGGTATTACATTAAAATTTAATTAAACATCTTTAACATACCCGGTGTAGGCATGTTAAAGATAGGAAAATGAGTTTGAACTCCTGGAAAGAGATTGGTGATGTAATTGCGACAAATGTGGTAAAGAGGTAAATGGAATGCAAACCGTGGGGTATATTAGGATGCTGGATTGGCGCACATTCAACAAATCTCATCTAACAAAGTGGATATTTGTCAAATCCGTTATGATTGATCTATTGTAACAGGCCCACAATGTGGTAATTAAAATCAGATGTTGATATATTTGGCTGATTTTGCTTCATAACATTTAGAAGTTGTCCCTTTTCAGGTTTAGAAAAAGTGATCGCTAAATGCTGATTCCCATTCGTATAAACTGGTAGCTTAGCTAGCAGACAGAAATCGGTGGTGGTAGTCAGAGTTTTAATTGTAATGTAGATGATTGATGATGACATGAACATGTATTGGGGTTGACATCCATACAAGCATTATACTCCGGCAATAGGGAGAGATTCGGGATGGAGATGCAAGCAAAACGGTATTGAGTGGCAGCAAATCTACCCAATTAGCTGATTCACTTTCCAWTCGACACAACCACTCACCCATTCTCCGGTCGCCATATCGGACTGCAGCTACCCATATATATTGAGCTGCAGCTACACATAAACTTGCAGTTTAATACATGTACAAAATTATCCTCTTTCCTTAAAAGCATGATGGTCATGACTTTCTTACATGAAAAGGGAGGTTAACTTGGCCACCTGGGTTTGGTGCAAAATAGGCATTGAAAAGATCAGAGACATCTATTTTCTTTGGAATTTTTGGATTAATGACTTTATACCTGGGATTATGTTGGGATTACTTTTTAGTTTTTTTCCGCCTTTGGATTGTATATTTCTTTAGATATTGACTAGGACTTCCATTCAAAGACTCCAAAGGCTCTATCTAGTCATAACGAACAAAGGTCAACACATGTGCACCTTGTTGAACTACGAGTCAAACCGGTATGAACATGTACCTCAGTCCAGGAACTGAAGTTGTCGTTGTTCTCATAATAATCAGTGGTGGAAAAAGTACCCAGTGTCATACTTGAGTGAAAGTCACCCAGTAAAATACTTCTTGAGTAAAAGTCTAAAAGTATTTATTTTTAAATATACTTAAGTATCAAAAGTAAATGTAATTGATAAAATGTACTTAATTATCAAAAGGAAAAGTATAAATCATTTCAAATGCCTTATATTAAGCAAACCACACGGCACCATTTTCTTGTTTTTTAAATTTGYGGGTAGCCATGGGCACACTCCAACACTCAGACATAATTTACAAACAAAGCATTTGTGTTTAGTGAATCCGCCAGATCAGAGGTAGTAGGGATGACCAGGGATGTTCTCTAGATAAGTGCGTGTATTGGACCAATTTCCTGTCCTGCTAAGAATTCAAAATGTAACGAGTACTTTTGGGTGTCAGGGAAAATGTATGGAGTAAAAAGTACATGATTTTCTTTAGGAATGTAATGAAGTTAAAATAAAAGTAGTCAAAAAGCACAGACACCAAGCAGTACTTGAAAGTTTTTTTTACTTAAGTACTTCTCACCATTGATAATAATTCACCACACAAAACGGCAAATTGACAACATTTAAATCATGCTAGTTTTTATATAAACTGCCTTATTCCATTGTCATCCTAGGCTAGCTAATGCTAAAGCAACCCACTGGATTCCATGAAACCGTAGGTGAGTAGCTGCCTTTAAGTGTTGTGGAATTAAACGGGCTGCTTTAGCAATGGATATCTACCATGAGGATGAAAAAGGCAGTTTAAATAAAAAATAACAGTATTTCAATCTTATCCATTTGCTGTTTTTCTAAGAGATTTATCAAATCTGTGTTTATTTTATCTGTGGTCTGGTTTGGTAACGTTAATGTTGGCAAAAATAACAAGTTAGAAAGGGTCAGTAAGGTGACCCACAAATTCATCGCGATGCAGCAGGCACAACTCTGAGGTATTCAAGAAGCAAGTGAAGAAAAGCAGATAGTATCCTAGACTCTCCTGAACATCCCCTTGTTGCCGATTTTAAGCCCCTCCCTTCAGGTCCTTGTTTGAGACTTCACAAACTCAAGAGCAGCAGATCCAATAACTCTTTTATCCCACAGGCCATAACCTTCTTGAACGGCATTATTTATTGCTGCACATTTGTACAATAACTGCTACAGTTTATGATTTGAACACTGTAACTGACCTCACAATTATCTTATGTGTATATCTTTTGTATGGTTGTTACTGTTTTTATTGTTGTAACCTTGACTGTACTACACATTTCCCAATTGGACCTATAAAGATATTGATTGATTTAAGTGTTATAGTGACAAATCCCTAAATGTACCAGAGATTAATCATACGTAACTCTGACAAGCGACAGCCAAAGGATATCTCAGTGTGGTCCTTGTAGATATTCCCTAGACCAGGTATTCCCAAACAGTGGAACGCGCAATGCCGTCGTGGGTACGCCAAATAAAAATGTGATTCACATTTAAAAGAAAACAAAATCCAGTCCATTTATATTGGGGCTGTACATTTAGGTGAGGTTTTTTTCTTGCCTGAGTAGCCTCGTTTCACTGCCAAAAATTAAATTAAACCATCTATTGTTTAGCGAAATAACAACACAATGTCAAATACAGGTAACCTAGTTAAATAATTAACATCCAATCACATTAACCATTACTCTCTCGTGGGAATTCCATTAACAGTCCGTATGTAGCCAAACGTAACTGCTGCTCATTCTGTTTGCWAAAAWWTTTATAAATGGTTAAATAGAAGTAAGGCCCATGTCCATGAAGACACATACCAGCTCTACTGGTAGTACTGCTACTACCAGCAGTACTACAGTCGTGGCCAAAAGTTTTGAAATTACACAAATATTAATTTTCACAAGGTCTGCTGCCTCAGTTTATATGATTGCAATTTGCATACACTCCAGAATGTTATGAAGAGTGATCAGATGAATGGCAATTAATTGCAAAGTCCCTCTTTGCCATGCAAATGACCTGAATCCCCCCCAAAAAACTCCACTGCATTTCAGCCCTGCCACAAAAGGACCAGCTGAGTGATTCTCTTGTTAACACAGGTGTGAGTGTTGACGAGGACAAGGCTGGAGATCACTCTGTCATGCTGATTGAGTTAAATAACAGACTGGAAGCTTCAAAAGGAGGGTGGTGCTTGGAATCATTGTTCTTCCTCTGTCAACCATAGTTACCTGGAAGGAAACACGTGCCGTCATCWTTGCTTTGCTGCCAGTAAGATTSCACCTAAATCAACCATTTATTGGGTCATCAAGAACTTCAAGGAGAGCGTTTCAATTGTTGTGAAGAAGGCTTCAGGGCGCCCAAGAAAGTCCAGCAAGCGCCAGGATCGTCTCCTAAAGTTGATTCAGCTGCAGGATCAGGGCACCACCAGTACAGAGCTTGCTCAGGAATGGCAGCAGGCAGGTGTGAATGCATCTGCACGCACAGTGAGGCGAAGACTTTTGGAGGATAGCCTGGTGTCAAGAAGAGCAGCAAAGAAGCCAYTTCTCTCCAGGAAAAACATCAGGGACAGACTGATATTCTGCTAAATGTACAGGGATTGGACTGCTGAGGACTGGGGTAAAGTCATTTTCTCTGATGAATCCCCTTTCCGATTGTTTGGGGCATCCGGAAAAAAGCTTGTCCGGAGAAGACAAGGTGAGTGCTACCATCAGTCCTGTGTCATGCCAACAGTAAAGCATCCTGAGACCATTCATGTGTGGGGTTGCTTCTCAGCCAAGGGAGTGGGCTCACTCACAATTTTTCTTAAGAACAAAGCCATGAATAAAGAATGGTACCAACACATCCTCCGAGAGCAACTTCTCCAAACCATTCAGGAACAGTTTGGTGATGAACAATGCCTTTTCCAGCATGATGGAGCATCTTGCCATAAGGTAAAAGTGATAACTAAGTGGCTCGGGGAACAAAACATTGATATTTTGGGTCCATGGCCAGGAAACTCCCCAGACATTAATACCATTGAGAACTTGTGGTCAATCCTCAAGAGGCGGGTGGACAAACAAAACCCCACAAATTCAAACTCCATGCATTGATATTGCAAGAATGGACTGCCATCAGTCAGGATGTGGCCCAGAATTGACAGCATGCCAGGGCGTATTGCAGAGGTCTTGAAAAGAAGGGTCAACACTGCAAATATTGACTCTTTGCATCAACTTCATGTAATTGTCAATAAAAGCCTTTTACACGTATGAAATGCTTGTAGTTATACTTCAGTATTCCATAGTAACATCTGACGAAAATATCTAAAGACACTKAAGCAGCAAACTTTGTGAAAATTTATATTTGTGTCATTCTCAAAACTTTTGACCACGACTGTACACCTGCACCTGTTGATGACACAAGTTGTTCTGCTTCCATGAGCACATACAATGCTAGCATCAGTAATTCTACATTTGTTGCTAGCCCAGCTTGCATGGACGCTGACAATTGTGAATCTGATGTAGCCGAAGAGCTACTGCCCCCTTACCCGGGAAAGCACCGAACAACAGACAGGGATGTTGGACCATCGAAGAGGCGCAAATATGATGAGAACTACATTGATTTGGGGTTCACGTATATTGGGAGTAGTGYCTTTCCTCAGCCACGTTTTGTTACATGTGCAAAAGTACTATCTCACAACTCGATGAAACCTTCMCTCTTGCGCAGACATTTAGAAACAAAACATGCCCATTTGAAAAATAAGCCACAGAAGTTTATTTTTTTGAGAATTAAGATGACTTCCAAGAAGTAAGACCTGTATAAAAGCAAAAGATACCATTAATAATAAGAAGGGGCGAGAAGCATCTTATATGGTGAGCTACCGAGTGGCTAGGATAGGCAAGCCCCATACTGTTGTGGAGGACTTAATTCTTCCTGCTGCCGCGGATATGGCTGGGACAATGCTGGAGAAATGCAAAAAAAAAACTATACAGACAATGACTTCAAACAACACTACATAGCAGGAGATATTTTGAAACAATTGTTGTTTTGCCTGCAAGCCAGTGAATTCTATGCGTTACAGCTGGATGAGTCAACAGCTGTGGGGGTCCTGGCACAGCTCCTGGTATATGTCCGTTACATTTTGGGGGGGTCAATTAAGGAAGACATTCTCTTCTGTAAAACCACTGTAAACCAGTGGAAACCAGAAATCCCATAATTTAAATTCCTCAAAAATACAAGTATTTTACACCATTTTTGTCACGATCGTCAAAGGGAGAGAGAGAGGACCAAGGCGCAGCGTGTGAAAAATACATCTTCTCTTTATTCAG
>NC_036871.1:3684461-3776554 GCF_002910315.2 Salvelinus sp. IW2-2015
GGCCCGGAGTCGGGGCCACGTCCCGCCCACCGAGCCGCCGCCATATTAAGGCCCACCCCGGACCCTCCCTTTATGTGTCAGGTTTTTGCGGCCGTAGTCCGCACCTTTTTGGGGGGGGTACTGTCACGCCTGGCCTTAGTATTCTTTGTTTTCTTATTTATTTTAGTTAGGTCAGGGTGTGACAGGGGAATGTTTGTGTTTTGGGTGGTTATATGGTAAAGGGGGTGTTGGGTTAGTGTATGGGTTTGTGTTGAGTGAAGATTTCTAGGTATGTCTATGGTTGAGTGTATGTTTCTAGTATGTCTATGGTTGCCTGAGTGGTTCTCAATCAGAGACAGATGTCTTTCATTTGTCTCTGATTGGGAGCCATATTTAAGGCAGCCATAGGCATCATGCATTTGTGGGTAATTGTCTATGTCTGTGTCTATGTTGTATGTTTTGCACTTAGTCATTTATAGCTTCACGTTCGTCTATTGTTGTTTTTAGTTTTTTTTCTTCTCATTGAAAAGACAGTGACCTCAAAAGAAAAAAGAAATCTGAATGGTTTGTCCTCGGGGTTTCGCCTGCTAAATAAGTTCTGTTATACTCACAGACATGATTCAAACAGTTTTAGAAACTTCAGAGTGTTTTCTATCCAACTCTACTATTAATATGCATATCTTATCTCCTGGGGATGAGTAACTGGCAGTTGAATTTGGGTATGCTTTTCATCCAAACGTGAAAATGCTGCCCCCTACCCTAGAGAAGTTTTAACCATGTAGGCAAGTTCTCATTTACAACTGCCCTGGTCAAGATAAAGCAAAGCAGTGCGACACAAACAACAACACAGAGTTACACATGGAATAAACAAACGTACAGTCAATAACATAATAGGAAAAAAGTTTTTATATGTAAGATGGTTAAATAAATAGCAAAATGATTGATTATTATTAGATTAGTATTTGTGCCCTGGTCCTATTAGAGCTCTTTGTCACTTCCCATGAGCCGGGTTGTGACAAAAACTCTCAATCTTATGTGTAATAAATGTATCGTATGGTGGGTGTGGTAGGCTTACAACGATGGCGAAAAACAACATTTGAGAGTACACAGACCCTAGTGCTGGGTACGCACCTGGGTACGAAGCTGGATGTTGAATGTTTGAAGGGGTATGGGACTATAAAAAGTTTGGGAACCACTGCCCTAGACCAATCTGTTTCCTGAGACACAATACCGCCATACACCTGTTTGATGTATTCAGTAAATACCTCATTCGTTGAGATACTTCTCAAATACACTGTGTGGTTGGGAGCTGCTTTGCCAGTCTCTTGATTGCCTTGGGGGTAATGGAATGAGATATCTCAAATTGTGTCAGGAGTCCTGCACACAGTTTGGTCTAGGTTTTCATCTCACCAGGTGCCCCGCAGGTAGATGAATTAACTCCCATTACAGCACCATGAAATGAAACCTACTGAATAAAACGTGTTGCTAACAAAGCTTGTTAAAGGTCCGGTACAGTCAACATTTATAACAGCTGATTAAGCAACACTGTAAAAGTGTGCTTTTTTATGTATTTATTTAACCTTTATTTAACTAGGCAAGTCAGTTAAGAACAAATTCTTATTTACAATGACGGCTTACCCCGGCCAAACCCTAACCCGGACAACGCTGGGCCAAATGTGCGCCGCCCTATGGGACTCCCAATCACGGCGGGTTGTGATACAGCCTGGAATCGAACCAGGATCTGTAGTGACCATCTAGCACTGAGCTGCAGTGCCTTAGACCGCTTCGCCACTTATAGTATTTCCTTATAGCTACTGGTTGAAAATACAATCTAACACAGGATCAGCAGGTTTGCATGGCAGTCCTTCCATGGTGACATAGCCTTCCATTGTAAATTGGTTAAATAATAGACCAATAACAAAAAGAGTTCCAAACCTTTCTGCTAATAGCAGGTAGTTTTCAGTATTCCCCTCTCCACACCACCCCCAGACAGTCCTTGCAAACTTCTTGCTTGAGAGTTTTTTGATAAAAAGCCATTTTCGCCCATTTTAATGGAAATCTATTACAGTAAGGTACTTCATTGTTACCCAGAATTATTTTTATATTGATTTAAAAATGGTTGCATTGGGTCTACGGCCATAACATTGAAATGACAAATACACTACCGTTCAAAAATTTGGGGTCACTTATAAATGTCCTTGTTTTTGAAGGAAAAGCACTTTTTTTTGTCCATTAAAATAACATCAAATTGATCAGAAATACAGTGAAGACATTGTTAATCTTGTAAATTACTATTGTAGCTGGAAACGGCAGATTTTTTATGGAATATCTACATAGGCGTACAGAGGCCCATTATTAGCAACCATCACTCCTGTGTTCCAATGGTACGTTAACTAATCCAAGTTTATAATTTTAAAAGGCTAATTGATCATTAGAAAACCCTTTTGCAATTATGTTAGCACAGCTGAAAACTGTTGGTCTGATTAAAGAAGCAATAAAACTGGCCTTCTTTAGACTAGTTGAGTATCTGGAACATCAGCATCGATTACAAGCTCAAAATGGCCAGAAACAAAGACCATTCTTCTGAAACTCGTCAGTCTATTCTTGTCCTGGGAAATGAAGGCTATTCCATGCGAGACATTGCCAAGAAACTGAAGATCTCGTATAATGCTGTGTACTACTCCCTTCACAGAACAGGGAAAACTGGCTCTAACCAGAATAGAAAGAGGAGTGGGAGGCCCCGGTGCACAACTGAGCAAGAGGACAAGTACATTAGAGTGTCTAGTTTGAAAAACAGACACCTCACAAGTCCTCAACTGGCAGCTAAATTAAATAGTACCCGCAAAACACCAGTCTCAATGTCAACAGTGAAGAGGCGACTCCGGGATGCTGGCCTTCTAGGCAGAGTTCCTCTGTCCAGTGTGTGTTCTTTGCCCATCCTAATCTTTTCTATTTATTGTCCAGTCTGAGATATGGATTTTTGCTTGCAACTTTACCTAGAAGGCCAGCATCCCAGAAACGCCTCTTCACTGTTGACATTGAGACTGGTGTTTTGCGGGTACTATTTAATGAAGCTGCCAGTTGATGGTTAAGGGACGGTCTCCCAAATGCTAGAATCTCCATTGAACTTGCTTTTTAATCAAGGACTAGGTTTAATCTCCCTAAAGGCACAGCGGATAATTTAGATATCAGCTATCCCATCTGCTTGTATGATCCCTTTGAAACATACACACAAATTCATTTCAGATGTATTGAATATGATATTCATCAGTGTATGTGATATTCATCAAATAATCTATTATTCATAAGAACAGTAGTTTTTTTTACAGACTTCTGTAAAGTGAAAGAGGAACGGCTGCCATCATTCATAACAGAACCACAAATCATTTTCGCATTCACTGCCACAAAAGAAAAAACATTTGTGTATATATACTGCCCGCAGAAAGGATATGGGACAATTTGGTTGGCCTAAATAGTTGAAACAAAAATGTCTGTTTTATATTGATTGATTGATTCTCTTTTTTGTATGGTTCACAGATTTAAAATTATTTTGTTTTCAGTTGTCTTCTCTTTGGACAAGTAGGAATTAGATACATTGTTTTGTGGAATGATGCGACACCCGTACCATAGGGTCATTTTTTTGGTTGACAAGCTATCAGGTCAGACAAGCTGAAAAGGAAGGGGTCATTTTTTGTTGGCCTGAGCTCAAGTTAGACCAGCTGACATTTCCAACTGGAGAACTGACAGCCAGAAGAATGTCTTCTTCTCTTTTTTCCCACTATTTTTCACAGTGTGGTAATGTCTGTGAAGGTCAAGATAATTCCTGTAATGAATTTGACTAAAGAGATTAATTTGATAAGCACATTAAAGTGCCCTTATGGCAAGTAGCCTATTCTATAAATATTTTGGTATTGTGTAACGCAATCACTCAGCTGTGCAGGGTAACTGCAGATATGGTACACACAACAAATTATTTTTCATAAGAGATACTAGTATCCTACTTAGTTAGTATTACTATAACATGTAAGCACCTTCATTGTTTTTCAGACAGTGTACATGCAAATGTATGTGATGCACTGATACACTTGCAATTTTCTTTCTTTATTTCTTTCTTTTGACAGAGGATATGTACAATTTGTTCTAGTACATATCTCTTAATAGGTCAATGGCGTGGTGAAATCATGTAGTACACCTATTAGATGGTTGGAAAAGACAAAACAGGAAATTACCCAAGGGTGAGATCTAAAAGTACAGATGACAAGGTGATTTAATGTACGTTTCTGGGCTTGCTCAAGATATTTCTTTCTATGCTCCATACATACTTTGTTAAATTCAAAAACCTTTGTTGAAATGCACAAATGCCAAGGCAGCAGCTACTCTTCCTGGGGTCTGGCAAAATTAAGGCAGTTACACAATTTTAAAAACATTACAATACATTCATTACAGAATTCACAACACACAAAGTGTGTGCCCTCAGGCACATACTCCACTACCACATATCTACAATGCAAAATCCATGTGTACGTGTGTGTATAGTGCGTRTGTTATCATTTGTTTGTATGCATGTGTCTGTGCCAGTGTTTGTGTTACTTCACAATCCCCGCTGTTCCATAAGGTATATTTTTAACTGCTTTTTAAATCTGACTCTACTGCTTGCCTTAGTTACCTCATGTGGAATAGAGTTCCATGTAGTCATGGGTCTATGTAGTACTGTGCGCCTCCCATAACCTGTTCTGGACTTGGGGACTGTGAAGAGACCTCTTGTGGCATGTCTTGTGGGGTATGCATGGGTGTCCGAGCTGTGTGCTAGTATTTTAAACAGACAGCTCGGTACCTTCAGCTTGTCAACACCTCTTACAAAAACAAGTAACGAGGAAGTCAATCTCTCTTCCACTTTGAGCCATGAGAGATTGACATGCATGTCATTAATGTTAGCTCTCCGTGTACTTTTAAGGGCCAGCTGGGCTGCCCTGTTCTGAGCCAACTGCAATTTTCCCAAGTCACTCTTTGTGGCACCTGACCACACGACTGAACAGTAGTCCAGGTGCGACAAAACCAGGGCCAGTAGGACCTGCCTTGTTGATAGTTTTGTTAAGAAGGCAGAGTAGCGCTTTATTATGGACAGACTTCTCTCCATCTTAGCTACTGTTGTATCAATATGTTTTGAACATGACAGTTTACAATCCAGGGTTACTACAAGCAGTTTAGTCACCTCAACTTGCTCAATTTCCACATTATTCATTACAAGATGTAGTTGAGGTTTAGGGTTTAGTGAATGATTTGTCCCAAAAACAATGCTTTTAGTTTTGGAAATATTTAGGACTAACTCATTCCTTGCTACCCATTACAAAACTAACTGCAGCTCTTTGTTAAGTGTTTCAGTCATTTCATTTGCTGTAGTAGCTGACGTGTATAGTGTTGAGTCACCCACATACATAGACACACTGGCCTTACTCAAAGCCAGTGGCATGTCATTAGTAAAGATTGAAAAAAACAAGGTGCCTAAACAGCTACCCTGGGAAATTCTTGCTTCTACCTGGATTATGTTTGAGAGGCTTCCATTAAAGAACACCCACTGTGTTCTGATAGACAACTAACTCTTTATCCACATTATAGCAATAGCAGGGGGTGTAAAGCCATAACACATCGGTTTTTCAAGCAGCAGACTATGATCGATAATGTCAAAAGCTGCACTGAAGTCTAACAAGACCGCCCCCACAATCATGTCATCATTGTTGAATGTCCTTCCCTATATGTGTGCTGAAAGTCTGTTGTCAATTTGTTTACTGTGAAATAGCATTGTATCTGGTCAAACACAATTTATTCCAGAAGTTTACTAAGGGTTGGTAACAGACTGATTGGTCGGCTATTTGAGCCAGTAAATGGGGYTTTTCTATTCTTGGATAGCGGAATGACTTTAGCTTCCCTCCAGGCCCGAGGGCACACGTTTTCTAGTAGGCTTAAATTGAAGATGTGGCTGTAAGGGGTGCGTACTGGCAGCAGAGAAGTCAGGCGCAAGGTAGCAAAAACTGTGTTACAACGGCCCAGTTTAATAATAAAAATCACCGTAAACAGAACAATCAATACAATGGGTACAAAACCCGTCGAACACCAGAAATAACGTGCACAAGCACTTACAATAAACATTTCCGGACCAGGACATGGGGGGAACAGAGGGTTAAATACGCAACATGTAATGATGGAATTGAAACCAGGTGTGTGGGAAGACAAAACATATGGAACATGAGAAGTGGATCGATGATGGCTAGAAGACCGGCGACGCCGACCGCCGAATGCCGCAAGAACAAGGAGAGGAACCAACTTCGGCGGAAGTCGTGACAGTGGCAAATAGGAGTGGCAATATCGTCTGCTATTATCTTAATTTTCCATCCAGATTGTCAGATCTCCAGGCTTGTCATTGTTGATAGACAACAATAATTATTTCACCTCTTCCACACTGATAACGGAATTCAAAAGTACAATTCTTGTCTTTCAAAATTTGGTCAGATATATTTGRATGTGTAGTGTCAGCGTTTGTTGCTGGCATGTCATCCCTAAGTTTGTTTATCTTCCCAATGAAAAAGTAATTAAAGTAGTTGGTAGTATCAGTGGGATTTGTGATGAATGAGCCATCTGATTCAATGAATGATGGAGCCGAGTTAACTTTTTTCCCCAAAATTTCATTTAAGGTGCTCCAAAGCTTTTTACTATCATTCTTTATATCATTTATCTTTGTTTCATAGTATAGTTCATTTTTATTTAGCTTAGTCACATGATTTCTTAATTTACAGTACGTTTGCCATAGCTTTTGCCTCATCCCTCTCAACCATACAAGTTTTCAATTCCACATCAATCCAAGAGGATTTAACAATTTTTACAGTCATTTTCATAATGGGTACATGCTTATTAGTAACTGGAATAAGCAATTTCATAAATGTGTCAAGTGGTCTGGTTGCTCCTCATTACACACCACAGACCAGCAAATATTATTTACATCATCAACATATGAATCACTACAAAACTTATTGTATGACCTCTTATACACTATATTAGGCCCAGCCTTTGGAACGGTCGTTTTCCTAGATATGGCTATTATATTGTGATCACTACATCCTATGGATTTGCATACTGTTTTAAAGTAAATTTCTGCAGCATTAGTAAAGATGTGATCAATACATGTTGATGATTTCATTCCTGTGCTGTTTGTAAATACCCTGGCAGGTYGCAAGCACTGGTTACAGTTTTTTCTTGAGTGGGCAGCTCACACATATTATCCAGATACTGACTGTTAGCACTTGGTCTATAGCAGCTTCCCACAATAATGGGCTTTAGGTGAGGCAGATGAACCTGTAGCCATATTACTTCAACAGTATTTTACATTAGATCTTCTCTAAGGTTTACAGGAATGTGGTTCTTTATATAGACCGCAACACCGTCCCATTTGTCTTTTCGGTAAATGTTATAACCATGTATTGCTACCACTGTATCATCAAAGGTATTATCTAAGTGAGTTTCAGAGATAGTCAGAATAGGAACGTAATCTGTTTACAAGCAAGTTATTGACTTCATGGACCTCGTTTATCAGGCTGCATATGTTAATATGGGCWATTTTTTTTAGCACTTTCCGGGTTGTTTGATTGTTTTTAATGCTTTACTGGGAAGCTTATCAGAAGTAGACTTGATAGTGCAGGGTGAACTGCACAAAGTGATCTTCCTACTACGGCACAACGCCTCAGTGCTACCAGTGTACCTCTGGTTCATAGGTTTATGATTGTTAATCCTACAGCTATTGGATGTAGTAAAGGTATTCAGGGAAATTAGGGKGGCATGAATTAAGTTACTGACATTGTGACTGCCAACGCCCCTAGGATAATATACATATAATGCAGCATTATGATAACTCATTGTCACAATGGTAGGGATTATCTGAGCTGGTCTTGGGTCATTGATAAGTCATTGTTTCAATGCAGCCTTGAAATGCGTGGACAGAGTCCAGGAGCCAAGATGATTTGGATGGACTCATTCCTGTAGAGTGTCTTCTGTTTCCAGAAGGTGTCAAAGTTATCAATAAAAGTTCTAGCAGAGCAGAGCTACAATAATCTTTTAACCATTCATGCAAGGCTGATATTGTACAGCATCTACTCCCTTTATTACAGTGCACCCATACCCATTGCGAAAGGACACCCAATAAAAACCACCAAGTATATAGCTACTAATGAGAAATCGTCACCCTATTGCCGACCAATTTAGAACATAATTAGGCCCGGCCCTGCTACATTTGATACTGAACCAAAAATKGACATTTGAATCCGTCCATGTGCGGTGTTTGGGATTATCTCTTACTGTCCACTGATGAAGTATCACAACATAAAATGCTAGCCTGTGTCGCCCTGCTTGGTGAAACCCTGAGTGAACTGGAAGGTTTAGTAATCAGCATTTGTCTTCTTGTCAGAAGAGTAGAATGCAACCCCCCCCATCCAAACCCAATCCCCTCCTGGTTTGGGTTAGCCTTTTCCAGCGTGATTTAGCATATATTAACAGAGAAACATACAGTAGTCCGATTACCTCTCTCTTAGCTTTTTCATCACAATGTTAGATAGCTTTAACACTCCAGAGCATTCATTACCCTGGCACCAGCCAAATGTTGCGGGCAATTTCTCAGCTCCCTTTGCCACCATCCACCCACAACTCCAAAACCTCCTTTTATTACATAGCAACCAATCTGTCAGCCTGTGTAGCTTGCATATGGCCAAATCCAATACTAGAAGGGAGTATCTTGCTTAAACCAGACTGAATCTATCAGTTCATGTCAAACAATAGTGAGCGTAATGTTCAGTCTTGTTAAACCAGTACCTATGCATGTTTCAGGGTAAACCCAATGATGCAACTAAATAACAAAGGGAATATTTTTGTTGTAGTTCTTATTGATTATTATAGCAGTTCCAACGGTAGCCACAACAGTGAAACAGATATGAGGTAATGGGCGTTTAAGATTGTATGTCACATTTATGCTTATGGACAGTCAGTAAGCAAATTCAAGAATCTGTCAGAAAATGTAAYGTTGTGTAAATGTTTGTAATTCTAAAAATATTTTAAAGACTGAATTATTATGCTGCATTTTTTTCCTACAGTAGTTGTTTTTCCCATCTAGAGGTATTTCTTAAAGCTGAAATCTGCAGCGCCACTTTTCACCCAAGCACATTTGTTATTGTTTTGTTGATGAAATGGAGGAGAGGAGCGTCCAGCATCATGGTAAAAATAAATTGCAGAACCTACTCTGCTGTTCTATCGCACGTGCAATAATGCTCAATGATGTCTGAGGAAAGAAAATGGTGTTTGAAGTAACTTTTTTGTTGTTGTAATATCGCAAATGGTCATGGCAGTTTCACCAAGTACGGATTGCAGCTTTAAGAGCCAGGCAGTGGTTGAGTGAAAGTGTCTGTGAGTGCAAATAGTGGGCCCCATTTTCAAAACTAATTACAGATGTCACAATGCCAGTCTTTCACACAATAAGAAAATGAAGTACGTTGAAAGCATAGAGAGGTCCTCAATGCTTTCAATGCTCTCAAAGCTCTTTCAGCCCGAGTGGATTGATTTAACTGTCATTCTTAGTGTCGTTTCCCTCCCTGTCATAAAACACTTCCCACCTATTCCTGAGGATCTCAGCAAATGGCATGACAACATTATGATCTATACGTTTGAACTTCTTTCTTGGGTTTGAGTTATTGAATATAGAAGTCGATTCAGTAGTCTGGTGTGAATGTATTTTAATTTTTAAAAATTCTTTCCTTTGCTTTTAAGCTTTATACTGTATATTATGTCATTATTGCACATGCAATATGCAATTACACACTTCACCGCTTTGCTGAATAAACAAGAAMAAAATAAATACACAATGACTAATTCTCTGGTTCGATCAGCCCATCAAACCTGTTAATAAGATGCTGATTTATTTAAATGGAAAAGTGAAACTGTGAAATACCAAAAAGGATCTGATGAGGGGAAAAATGACGGCTAAACCCTCTTGATCTTTCAGCCCGAGCCATTATGCCTGGACTGTCAGCACCTGCTTCGTAATTAAAGTTTAAATACAATTGCCCCCCACTCCCCCTAGACACCCCCAAACCCCTCCACCATCCTACACTTCTCCATCCTTCACTTCTCCGTTCTCCCTTTCCCCTCACTTTCTCTCAATTAGGTGCTAGCATCTAATGTAGATTCTCATTACTGAAAGCAAATTGGTTTTAAATTCTGAGTCCATCAAAGGCTAAGTAATCTAGGGTTCTATACATGAACGGCTAAGCCGTCGCGGTGTCCTCTTCCTCCGTCTCATTTCGCTCTGGAGCATGCAGCAGCCAAAGTCTTTTCTCCATAACAAAAAAGAACAAGGGAGACTGTTCCGAAAGTGCAATGATTTAAGATTTTTTATTGTATTTGCTGACGAAAGAGCAAGACTTTGATATTATGCTCAGTTGAGTCAATATTTATATGTAGGAGGAAAACATTCACCCCATTTCACTGTATGCCATTTTAACCCACCATTGACTACAGTGTCTGTTGAAGATACATTTCGGTTAAAGAAACATTTATGAGTTCGACTGCCTTCTTGGGTATATTATGTATGCTGATGAGTTGAGAATATATGTTGGAGAGGGAAGAGAGAAAGGGGGCACATGGAGGGGATTTGCTTTTCATGTTGCTCAATCACAAGCTGACAAGCCCACAAACCCCTATGAACCGAAGGCTGCACTCAAAAGACACAATAGTAATCCACCCCAATGAGAATTTCAATGTGTTTTCCAGCTCTGCTTTTGCTGCTACAGCACAAATATCCCACAGATAGTTCACATCTTGCTGCACTCCATTGTCTCTCTTGGCTATAGAAGTTGAATGCCAGAGTTCAGAGCAGAGTACTTCAATTTCTAACAGAGCACACCGAAAATGGTTCTGTGAAAGTTCCCAGAACGTTCGTTAGGTTGCGGCAAATGTTTTCATAACAGCAAACATTTCCAGTTGTGCTGATGATTATACAGTGTTTGGTTACACCATTTTAAGGGGTCCTTATAAAAGTGCAATTACACTGTAAACAGTATTGTAATTAATTGTAAAAATCAGTGGCGATTTTAGCATGCCAGCAAAGCCACTCACAACACAACACTAAACAATACATTAATTGCACTTACGGCCTACATAAAGCTGTCCCAACCGCAGAGCTTTCTTTTCAGCACCATGGAGTGAATCCTTACCACCGCTACACCTGGCTATCAGCGGAGCCTTGTCTGGCAGTAAAACAATTAATTCAGCCTCATTTACTGCCTTTTCAAAAAAACATAACTGATATGGCTGACTTGCTTTAACAAATGTAGTTTCTACTAACAATTGAGTTGTACAAACTATGGCACAAGAGAWCAATGAGTGGATAAGAGGCGATTCCGTAATTAAGACATTAATGAGCGAGCTAAGACGGACGTAGTCAATTAAACTATTTGTTAACGGAATTCAGAACATGAGTGCTCTTACAGTATTCTCCCTGCACCACCAAGTCAGAACAGTAGGCTAAGTTATGAGGGTGAAAGGTAGCAAATAATTAGGGTGAGACATATCAAATTTTATTGGTCATATACACATATTTAGCAAACGTTATGCGGGTGTTACAAAATGCTTGTGTTTCTAGCTGCACCACCAGTGCAGTAGTGTCTAACAATTTACAACAATACACACAAATCTAAAAGTAAAAGAATGGAATTAAAAAATATATAAATATTAGATTGAGCAATGTCGGAGTGGAATTTACTAAAATACAGTATAGTATAAACATATGAGATGAGTAAAGCAGTATGTAAATATTATTAAAGTGACTAGTGTTCATTTATTAAAGTGGCCAGTGATTGCAAGTCTATGTATATAGGGCAACAGCCTCTAAGGTGCAGGGTTGTCTAACCGGTTGCAAGCTGGCTAGTGATGGCTATTTAACAGTCTGATGGGGATAGGGGCACATGGGCTACTAACAGCTTCCTACACAACATACACTTAGTATTACTTTCTTAGCTACAGTATACATATCTCCCTGGCATATTAAATAATTTATGCAGCAGCATACAATACATTTTTGGACTCACCTTGTTGTGCTTGAACAGGAAGGGCAAATTTTGTGGGGAAATTTTGTCATCAAAGTTTGGCATTCTCTGGATTTATGGTGCTTTCAAGACAACTGGGAACTCTGAAAAAAACAAGGTCAAATCATGACGTCAGGGATCTTCAGGTCGGTGCTCTAGAAAAAGGCCCGAGTTCCCGACTTGGAATTCCGAGTTGGATGACCGTTCAAAACGTATTTAGGTTTTTTTAAGAGTTCCAAGTTGCCTTGAACTTCATTTCTATATATTTTTTTATTTAACCTTTATTTAACTTGACAAGTCAGCTAAGAACAAATTCTTATTTACAATGACAGCCTACCCCAGCCAAACCCTAACCCAGACTACGCTGGGCCAATTGTGCGCCACCCTATTGGTACTCCAAATCACGTCCGGTTGTGATACATTCTGGAATCGAACCAGGGTCTGTAGTGACACCTCTAGCACTGAGCTGCAGTGCCTGCAGTGCCACTCACTGAAGTCTGCGATTTCAGAGTTTCCAGTTGTTTTGAACACGGCAGAAGTCATGCTGGATTGACATGTATTCAACCTTTTCCGGCCCATGGTGGAAAAGAGACCCTTATAACCAGACCTGGACAACACATACTCTACACTGAATAGCAGATTTCTAACTTGTGTAATGTTTCTGTCCAATGGCCGATGTGCACCAATATATTTTATTTATATTTTCTCTTCATATGACATGGGATTGAAAAGGATTCATGATGATGACTGCTTGTCTAGCTTGCTAGCTAAGATTTTGAAAGTATTATATTGGCATCAGTCCAATCATCATTCCAATCAAAGCTAAGGTAGATATAACGTGATTTGATAGAATTTTTTCTGTGGCCAATGACCTTGAGACTTCTTGGATGGGCACTTCTAATGTACATTTTTGGCAGCACCCAAGGGGCTTGAATTTTCGAGCTCCCCCTGTGGATTTTGCRGTGATGTAGTGTCTACATGAGTGACAGAACACTGAGTCAATCACGGCGCAACTAGAGAACGTTACCAACCCCTACGCTCTGTATTTTCCGCTGGCTGCCCTACCACCACAGAAAGCACGAAGCTAGGCTGAAACACCTGCATTTTAGGTCTGTCTTACTCAAGAAAGCAAAAAAGAGACCATGTTGGTATGTGGCTTTATTAACTCAGTTATTTTTGTTCTTTTACATTGTTTGCAAACTAATATGTGACATGTATTAACGCCAAAATAACATGCAAAAGTTTTAGATAGCATTCCGACCATATATTCCAAAGCATCATTTTTCATCCTGCATAAACCATGTGATAAGTGTTCGTCAATTTAACACCAACCACCTCATTGACACAACTCTGTAATAAAGGGCTCTAAAGTCTGATGCCAAGGCCCAGTGGAAAAAACGAGTTCACAAACTGTTCCCTACTTTAAATTGTTAAATCAATTAACGGTGCATTTGACAATGGGTCGATTACTTTAAGCATCAAATCAAATGTTTTAGACACATTAATAAACAGTTATGGTTAAAATTGTGAGATAGTCAATGACAATTGTAAGCCTATGAAGCTTGGTTGAATAATGGTTTATAAAGGCACTTAAAATGTTCATAAAACAATTATTCCATTATGTAACCTTGCAAGGATTTCCCTGTTGAGGAACAATCTCACTTTTGAATGGGATTCATTGATGAAATGTTTAATTTATCACAGAAATTAAGGCATTGTGTCAAGGTCTATCCATCTGCACAACACACTCAAAATAATGACAACCTTGTAGACACTCATGTCACAGAATAGAAATTCCATGCAATCTGAGGTTTTTTGGGAGGGGACGGGGGTAGGTAGCTAGCACGCTAGTTTGTTTTTTTCTAACCTTGACTAGCTAGCTACCCAAAGCTGGCAAATAGCTATGCTATGGGCACTACTCGCTAACTAACTAGCGAGCCAACATTAGCTGGGCTCTATGGTCTCATCTTCCCTGAACCTTGTTTTCAGGGTATCCGTACCCCAAGGGTATTACGTGAAACACACCCAGCATGTTAATGTTAGCTAGCTAGCTAGCTAGCAGCTTGAGTCAACACACTATAGCTGTGTTCRAATACCCACACTAACATACTGTATACTACATACTTAATGAGTATATACTACATACTTTTAGTTMATTGTAGTATACTGTAAATTAATGGTATCCTTTTAGTCTAGTGTACTAGCGCTACGCCTCTAACGAAAGTTGATGCTGTTACTATGCAACCTCTTGCTAGCTTGTTAGCATAACAAATTACTAGCTAGACATCTTACAACTTCATTAACAATGTCCATTGAGAACGCACAACAACTATACCACTTAGCTAAGGATGACGTGAATAATCAAGTCAATAAATGTTGGGTACTTAGATAGCATATAGTTAATATACTGGAAAGTTCGATGTATTAGTAACCAACTAACGTTAGGTAGTTAGCTAACATACCGGTACAGACTGATGTAATGATATGATTTGCAGTTCGTAAGGATAGTGTAACTAACAAATTGTTAGGCAACATAATGTGTAACACAACTTATTTGAAAAGTCATTACTTTATTACATTGCTCAACATTTTCTTAACATTTGTCATAATAAGTTAAAGCAATTAATTTCTCTCCGCTCTCTTCGGACTTCGGCTGCCTATTTTCCGCCATTTTCTTCAAATGTGAAAACGTTATGAAGCCACACCCATTTTCTGAAGAATTGCATTATGGGCCCTAAAATCACTGCTTGTATACTTCGTTTTTTGACGAATGTAGCACGACATCTGGGAACTTTTGGCATAATAACTATATCCATACTATGACCGATAAGCATACTACATACTCAATTTACATCACAAATAGTACGTTTAGTGCTGTTAGTATGAGTATTCGAACACAGCTTATGAATAATGTTAGCTCCTTTTCAATGTAGCTAAACACTAGCTAACTTAGTGTTAGCAAGCACAACTATTGCTAGTCGGATATCACAACAACTAGCTATGTAGCTAGCTAGGCCTWGCTARCTATATGCCTAAACTATCGAAATCATGATGATGATAACTAGTATAGGGTAATGTAAATTGTCATAGCTCATGTAGCCTACAGGATGCTGTATATTGCATTTAATATAAATACAATGAAGAGATAAATWATATTTGTCCAGCCTTTACTGCTATGCTTGAAGATGTGCATAATATGCTGTGACCCTAATCAACAAGTATTTAATAACTTCAAATATCAAAAACGTAGCTAGGTTGTTTAACATTTAAACTTAAAACATGTTTCATGTTTTTGCACTGCATGGATCACTGGTGCAGTTGAATGCGGCATTGCTGTATGGTGCACTCAAAATTTATTGTAGTTGAGTCGAGGTTACTGCTCAAATGTGGCTGTAATAGCACTACATGTATCACGTTTCAGGAGAAGACCCAGATGCAGACAGTGTCGAAGTAGAAAAAGTTTATTACTAAAACAGGGGGCAGGCAAAACGACAGATCAAGGGTCAAGCAGAGCTCAGTAATTCAGGGTGGTGTGACAAGGTACAGAACGGCAGGCAGGCTCAGGGTCAGGGCTGGCAGAATGGTCAAAMATGGGAAAACTAGAAAAAGACAGGAGAAGGTGGAAAATGCTGGTAGGCTTGATGAACAAAACAAACTGGCAACAGACAAACAGAGAACACAGGTAGACAAAGGGCTGTGAGACATGGGTTTGATCCTAGACATATAAAAAGTGGGATGTATACGCAGGGTACGGGGCAACAGAAGACGAACAGCAGAGGGGCTAATGATCTTGGAGATGGGGAAAGGGTTGATAAACCTGGGGGGAAAGTTTGTGGGACTCCACCGGGAAGGGCAGATCTTGGGTGGAAAGCCATACCCTCTGCCGGAGACGATACCGGGATAGCTGGGGTCCGGTGGCAGTCTGCTTGTCGTCGATACCTGGAGGTGATCTTGAGAAAAGCCGACCGGGCTCTCTTCCAGGTATGGCGTCAGCTGCGGACAAACATCTAGGCCGAGGGTATGCCGACCTCTTCTTCTTGCTCAGGGAAGAGCGTGGGCTGATAACCCAGGGAACACTCAAAGAGTGAGAGACCCGTGGCAGAGCAAGGAAGGGTGTTGCGGGCGTATTCGACCCACACTAGTTGCTGGCTCCAGGTGGTGGGGCCAACGACCCAATGAGTGTGCAGAACACCTTCCAGAACCGGGACGAGAACTGAGGACCCTGGTCGGAGACCATATCCACTGGTAGTCCATGGATCTAGTAGACGTGTTGCACCATGAGCTGGGCSGTCTCTTTGGCAGAGAGTAGCTTGGGGAGAGGAATGAAGTGGGTGGCTTTGGAAACCGGTCCATTACTGTCAGGATGATGGTGTTGCCATCAGACGGGGGGAGACMSATGACAAAGTCCAGGGATATGTGAGACCAGGGACGGTGAGGAACAGRCAGAGGTTGAAGGAGACCAGCCGGAGCTTGCCGGGGAGTCTTGTTCTGCGCACAGATTGTGCATTTAGCGACAAATGCGGAGACATCAGGAACCATGGTAGGCACCCAAAGCGTTGTCTCACAAAGGCCAGTGTCCGATGGGAGCCTGGTTGGCAGGCAAGCTTGGAGGAGTAGGCCCACTCCAGGACCGAGAAGCGGACAGCGTCAGGAACAAACATACTGTGGGAGAAAACGAGGATGTCGTTGAGATAGGTGAAGACAAACCGGTTCAACATGTCGCAGAGAACATCATTCACCAGAGCCTGGAACACAAGGGCGTTGGTGAGGCAAAATGGCATGACTAGATACTCGTAGTGACCGTTGGCCGTGTTGAAGGCAGTCTTCYACTCGTTCCCTTCCCGTATCCGCACCAGGTGGTAGGCATTCCGTAGGTCCAGCTTAGAGAACACGGTGGCCTCCTGGAGCAGCTCGAAGGCCGAGGAGATAAGTGGTAGCGGTTCATCACCGAGATGTCGTCGCAGGGYTTTGTCCTTCTCCACAAAGAAGAACCCTTCGCCTGCAGAAGGACGGATGAACCCTGCAGCTAGGGAGTCCTCAATGTAGGTCTCTATAGCCTTGGTCTCCGGACCCGACAGAGAGTACAGTCCTCCCTGGGGCGGAGTGGTGCCTGGGAGAAGGTCGATCCCGCAGTCATAGGGTCGGTGCGGCGGAAGCGGCCGGGGCCTTACTGAACACCTCCGGGAGGTCCTTGGGAATGGCGGAGAGGTCCGAGGCAACTTCTGAGCTCCCAGGAAGACGTTCCGCGGCAGAACGGGCTCCATCCCATGATGGCACCAGCAGACCAGCCAATGAGGGGATTGTGTCACTGGAGCCAAGAGAATCCCAATACCACGGGAACCTGAGGAGACTTAATAAGCAGGAATTGGATCGTCTCGCTGTGGTTCCCTGACACAAGTAGCTTGATGGAGGTGGTATTGTGGGTGACCCGGCCCATAGAGCGCCCATCCAGCGCTCTAATGTCCATGGGAATGGAGATTTGCTGAGTGGGGATGCCCAGCTCAGATACCAGCTCTCATCCGCCCCAAAGTTGATGAGTACCCAAAGAGATATCGACTGGTTCCCCCACAGCAATATGGCATGAAAAGGGGTGCGAGTAAGGGGAGAGGAAAAGTTATCCGTATGGCCCATCAGAGTACTCACTCCTATCGGTGAGCCTGGTATTTTAGTGGACAGGTGGACACGAAATGACCAGTAGTCCCGAAAATACAGGCAACTTTTAGTGTGAAGCCTGTCAGGCCATTCGGCTGGGGACAGCCTAGCTCTGCATAGTTGCATCGGCTTGGGAAGAAGTGAATTGGCAGATTTCGGTGACTCTCAGGGGAACTCAGGTAACCTCGKKTTGTCTCAGCAACGGAGCCGTMGGGGACTTCTGGGATGTCTCGGAAGCTAGGTGGAAGCATTGGTCGGGGGAGTGAAATCGAACCTCCTCCCCTTCCTTCGTTCCGGTAATCGCCCATCGATCCGAATGGTCAAGGCGATGAGCAAGTCAAGATCCATTGGTAGTTCCCGGGCTGCAAGCCCGTCCTTTACYTCCTCCGATACTCCTTACAGGAACATGTCGAACARAGCTTCTGGGTTCCAGGCACTGCATAGTCTGCCACACTGCGGGAGTCTTGCCAAAGCTGGAGTAACTTCCAGGCATCCTCTCTCCCGGACAATGGAGCATGAAACACTTTCTTCACCTCCGCCACAAACTCCTCCAGACTGAAGTATATGGCCGACTATGGTTCCCATACTGCCGTAGCCCAGGCAAGATCCCTCCCGGACATCAGCGTGATGAGGTACGCTATCTTAGAGTGCTCCGAGTGGAAGGAGGAGGGCTGCAGCTCGGTGATGGAGGGAACACTGAGTGAGAAACGCCCAACAGGTGCTGACTCTCCATCAAAGCATTCCGGGGGAGGTAAACGGGGTTCCCGGGTGGCCGGGGAGGTGGCGCTGCTACCAGCCGGGTTACTGAGGGGCTGGGAAGTTACAGTCATGGTAGGCTGCTTAACAGACAACCCGCAGAATTGCTCCAGCAATGAGTTCAACGCTCGGTCATGGCATTCAGCCAAGGTCTGGAACCCTTCCATAAGACCACGAAGCAACTCCTCGTGGCTTCCAATAGTGGCTCCTTGGTAGGAGATGACGTTGCGGAGATGGTCTGAGTCTGTTGGGTCAGTCATGGCCAGTTCATACTATCACGTTTCAAGAGAAGTCCCAGATGCAGACAGTGTCGAAGTAGCAAAAGTTTATTACTAGAACAAGGGGCAGGCAAAACGACAGGCCAAGGCAGAGGTCAGTAATCCAGATCAGAGTCCAAAAGGTACAGAACGACAGGCAGTCTCGGGGTCAGGGCAGACAGAGGTCAATAATCCAGGATGGTGTGACAAGGTACAGAACAGAATTCAGGCTCAGGGCAGGCAGAATGGTCAAAACCGTGAAAACTAAAAAAAGACAGGAGTAAGTGGAAAAACGCTGGTAGGCTTGACGAACAAAACGAACTGGCAACAGACAAACAGAGAACACAGGTAAAAATACACTGGGGATAATGGGGAATATGGGCGACACCTGGAGGGGGGTGGAGACAAGCACAAAGATAGGTGAAACAGATCAGGGTGTTTTTTATTTGCTGGGTGATTTATTGCAAGTGTTGTTTATTGGTTATTCATTGTCAAGCTTTAAAAACCGAAGCCAGACAGCAACATTTTAGTAGCCTAGGACTGTGACATGTCTCTCTAAAGTCTACACTTTGTCTTCTGTGTGCTGTAAATGGGACACATGAAAGCAACGCAATTGATGTTGAATTCATTGATGGGATTGCTCAGGCTGTAATTTTATAAAGTAGGTGACTCAGCTGTTGACTCATTTATACTCACTTGTGTGTCCTATTGTCCTTTAATGGTAATTTATACCTAGTAATTAATCCTTTGTCTTGTAACCTTATAACTTTTTGACAGCAAAATGACATTTTCTATAGGCTACAGCAAGGAACTATTGGAACTGAAACATGGCATGGACATTTAGTCTACAGCACATTTCAACTTTTGGTCAGGTAGAAGATTTGGTCAGTGCCATTAGTGATGTTATGATACAGCACACTGGCTGGCTCAGGTAGGTCTGTGTGTGGATCTGGGAGGAGGGGTGTATCTGTGGCAATGCACTGCAGTTTGGCGTGCAGAATGTTGGTAGTACAGCGCATCACGGGCGGCTTGGAGGCGGACCAAAATTAATTGACAACCCAAATCATTGCGCGGGGCAGATAGAAATGTGTCATGGTCTCAGTGATGGAAAAAGTACTGAATTGTCATACTTGAATAAAAGTAAAGTTACCTTAATAGAAAATGACTAATGTGAAAGTCACCCAGTAAAAATACTTCAGTAAGTCTAAAAGTATTTGGTTTTAAATATACGTAAGTATCAAAAGTACAACTAATATTAAGCCAACCAGACTGCACAATTATCTTGTTTTTATTTATTTAAAGATAGCCAGGCACACACTCTGACACTCAGACATAATTTAGA
Source organism: Salvelinus sp. IW2-2015 (assembly GCF_002910315.2). Taxonomy (NCBI): domain Eukaryota; kingdom Metazoa; phylum Chordata; class Actinopteri; order Salmoniformes; family Salmonidae; genus Salvelinus; species Salvelinus sp. IW2-2015. Next base: position 3,704,564 of record NC_036871.1, read on the forward strand.
AATAAAGCATTTGTGTTTAGTGAGTCCACCAGATCAGAGGCAATAGGGATGACCAGGGATGTTCTCTTGATAAGTATGTKAATTGGACCCTTTTCCTGTGCTGCTATGCATTGAAAATGTAACGAGTACTTTTGAGTGTTAGGGGGAAAAAAGTACATACTTTTCTTTAGGAATGTATTGAAGTAAAAGTAAAAGTTGTAAAAAATATACATAGTAAAGCACAGATAATCCMAAAAATTACTTAAGTAGTACTTTAAAGTATTTTTACTAAAGTACTTTACACCACTGCATGGGCTAAACTAACTAAATTCTCTACTAATGTTAATTAATAACAAGTACCGCTCAATATACACTTAATTATAACTAGCTAAATCCTGTGTAACACCTAGTAATTACATTGTACTTATGTCGATTTTACATGTACTCGGGTGTACTTGTGTGTTTATCCTCCCCCTTGAGGATGACACCCAGTTGAGGATGACACCCGTATGGTAGACCACAGACAGTAATATTAGTATCTATATCTGATCTGTTTTCGTAAACTCGACCAAGATAACCTAGATGGTACACTTTTTGGGGGCAAGTGCTAGCAACAACATTGAGTGGACATTTTGAAGAGTGTGCATTCACGGGTAGGTACGTAATTAGAGCATATATAATCTCGGGAAACCCAGTGCATCTGTCCACAAGAGATTACAACCTTGTGAAAGTTGTTACTGAATCGGATGCAGCGGAGAAGAAACATAACACTAAATTGGTGAATTTAGTGGAAACTTGTCTATTTGAATCAAGCATAGTAACAAGCGTTCATTGTTATACCTCTAATTACAGACTGCAAATACCACCAGTTACATGTTATAAGATGCAAATAGGAGTTATTACAATTAACTACAATTCTTGTTACAGTGTAATTACACATGTTAAGGACCCATTTAAATTAATTGTTACCCAATGTTTGTACAAAACATTCGCCTGATGTTGCAAGAATGTTTCCAGAACACATTGTCTTTTCTTTTCCTGGAAACCTAATGAGAACATTTATGGAATGATCTGTTTGTTACAGATGAATGTTAGGAGAACATTCCAAAGATATGTTTTTAATGTTTATTAAGGACATTAAATGAAATACTATGTTATGATCCTAATGTTAGATCATTTTCTGGGAATGTTCCTGGTTTGGGAAATGTGTGTAGTGATGTCTACAATGAGCTGCATTTCTCTTTGAGAACATGTATATCCTAGAAACACATTGTGTAGAGAGGACCTACTTGTGCTGGGGTTGCTGCAGGGAGGAGAAAGAGGTCAAAGAGGGATGAAGAAGAGCCTGAAGTGGAGGTTCAGTGAATTACACTCACATGATTGCATAGAATCATGTGGATTGTACTAGTGACATGACATGTGTTATAAAATAAAACTTTTTGTCATGGGTGTGGGGTGGGTGCTCCTTTTCTGTWCAATGAGGCAATTTCTGGACAATATTCCTTTCTATTTAGGGGACCCCATTTGACTCAACAGCACTCCCAGAAACAAAAGTTATGTATGGCATCTTTAACTTTGGATGCAACAATAATTGCCACTATGAATAGCAGGTTTGCAGTAAGATACCGAATAGACCAATCACAAATTATAATTAATCATGCATCAAAAGACAGATGCATTGTTACATTAAGAGCAAAAGGGCACACAGTRTATTGGATACTTACTTTCTTGCTGCCTGACAGTATTCTTTGTGTGTCTGCTTAGAAAAGGTGAATGTGCGGCAGTGGTGTCCTGGGAGATGGAAGGCTCCTCCAGCAAAAATGTTCCCGTCATTAAAGGTGAGGATAAATAATGGGTACGCACATGATTGGGATGCCAAGAAGCAGAGTAATTCCAAGGTAATGAGTACCTATTTGACACGGGGGCCACTATATGGAGCCCTGTGAGTTGAGAGTGAAAAAATAAAACTCAAGGTCGCATGCTGCAGGCAGTTAGACGTCTTTCTCTCACACATTTTGAGGTCTCAGCTGCCTGAGTGCATTCTGTGTTCAAACTGCTCCGAATGATAAGCATATTGATGAATATACATGATTCTCCAATTTGTCATTCTCATACACCAATTCTCCTTCCCTGATGTATTTGGTCAGTTCCTGTAATTTGGATTTGGGCCTGAAATTGTATGAATTCATTCTGGCTGGGAGAGGGTCAGGGTTAAGCAATACACAGCGTTTTCACAAACAAAATTGTGAGTGGCAAGAGGGTACACACAGTGTTTGGCTGCTAAGGTGGCACACTCACCATTTGCACCTTATATATAGTGTTTATTTTATTTTATTCATCTCTCTCTATACCCCCCACCACACACACACTATTTACACGTAACGTAGTGGATTGTTTTTTATTCATCTCTCTCTATACCCTTGTGTAACGTCCTGACCAGAGTTCTTATGTGTTTTGCTTGTTTAGTGTTGGTCAGGACGTGAGCTGGGTGGGAATTCTATGTTGTGTGTCTAGTTTGTCTGTTTCTATGTTGGGTTAAATGTGTTGCCTGATATGGTTCTCAATTAGAGGCAGGTGTTTGACGTTTCCTCTGATTGAGAACCATATTAAGGTAGGCTGTTCTCACTGTTTGTTTGTGGGTGATTGTTCCTGTGTCAGTGTTGGTGCTACACGGGACTGTGACGGTTAGTTTGTTTTGTCATTTTGTATAGTGTCTTGTTTTGTGTTGATTAAATTCATTATGTCTAATTACCACGCTGCACATTGGTCCTCTGATCCTTYTCGCCTCTCCTCGTCTGAGGAGGAGGACGACGTAGACTGCCGTTACASMMTSACCMMMCACMMAMRSAYMMASWMRCRYRKMVMCDVDMWSHMRSKMYRSYWKCRKYKGKWSCWGSAGRMMTKSKMWWRGKMSYWRWTWKTSWCCTGMRAAKSMYSYKKRRYTRMKGKKSKMSWGWWTSSYMGSKYWMRKGAGSMGWYKSMRRMMRCKRRRKCYVMGKMYYRRWKRKMWSMSKAKKMWSYAYGKRRKSKWSKMYKKWWGMCCKKRMAKAAWYYCYRAMWWWSYAKKKSRSGRSSRTTAAWGRGWAGWSKKKSKMMRKMWKRKRSSARWCCYGCGYCYRYYYYMSWWKSKWMMCSWKRWGARMRSKASTRYSKGMMKAMRMMRWSTWATRSKRMMSWGYKMAYGKKSWYKSMKKKRYRWRTGYWTWSCMYGKTRMRKGYYATTMMMCCWYYMYGYWYYKKGCCATATGGAATCTTTGTTGTCATGTCAAACATGTTATGTTATGCTAATGATAGCATAAAAAAGTAATTTATAAAATCATGGTGGTAAACCTGCAAGCAAAACTGGTTGAAATTATGTAATTATGAGTTTTGCCACCCGGGAAAGCCTATGCAAATGCTGGCAACTCCCTCAAAGCATTGCCTGAAATATCTAAGAGAACTCTCTGATAATCACTGAACAGCTAGTTATTTGAAGGAATATTGGGAACCAATGTCTTCCAAGAATAGACAGAGAATAAGTAGCAGATTATAATGCACCACATTTTGCAGTGGCCCCTGCCCCTTTCCCTGACATTCTCACAACGACTCCGGGATATGCGTAATTCATTCAATAATTTGCATATGAAGACATACATTTTTAGATAGCAATGGGAAAAACTTGTTGCCACAAAGGATGGAAGTACCTGACTCATATCTAATGCTCAAATTGAGTATGGTTTATTAAAAATAAAGTCTGAGTAAAGAAGAGGAGAGTAAGGCTCATCTGAGAATTTCATGCCTACTATTAAAGTGTAATGGGCATCATGAATTTCTACAAAAAGCCTTTTGTCTGCTAAGGAAGTATTTAAAAGAGAGTGAAGTTTTTACTCTATCATATTTACAGTATCATATCCCATAACCCTAACATTAATATTTGGGGGGGGGGTTGACTAAAGTTAACCTTTCAAGGTTCGTGCGTTACTAAATTGATGATGTTGATGAGCCAAGTGACTCAGTTATAATTGAATGTTTCTGCCAAAGAAACCACCTCATGAATTAATACTGAGCTGACTGGGTTTAGTTGGGTACATCTAGCCCTAAGTTTTTCATATAGGTTAAAAGCTGTGTTATACAGGTCCCACAGAAGAACAACTACATAACATATGGCCAACCATCATAAAGTGCCTTCATTATGAAGGGGACCATAACCTTGGACTCTGATTAGGCAATGCCTTTATTCTGCCATAAACAGCTGTTCAATTAGGAATGGTGGCACTTCTCAATAAGCAGACTAATGTTATGTTAATGGCACACCTCAAGACCTGGTGTTKGTATTAGATAAGCTCAAAAGTGACATTGCTTTAAAGACTTACAGTGCCTTCAGAAAGTATTCACACCCTTTTACTTTTTCTACATGTTGTTGTGTTACAGTCTGAATTTAAAATGTATTAAATTGAGATGTTTTTGTCACTGGCCTTCACACAATACCCCATAATGTCAAAGTGGAATGTTTTTGAGTCAATAAGTATTCAACCCCTTTCCTATGGCAAAATAAGTTCAGGAGTAAAAACATGCTTTAACAAGTCACAAGTTGCATGGACTCACTCTGTGTGCAATAATAGTATTTAACATATTTTTTTAAAGACTAGCTCATCTTTGTACTCCACGCATACAATTATCAGAAAGGTCCTTCAGTCGAGCAGTGAATTGTAAACACAGATTCAACCATAAAGATCGGGGAGGTTTTCCAATGCTTCGCAAAGAGCACCTATTGGTAGATGGGATTTAGATTTTTTTTAAAGCAGACATTGAATATCCCTTTGAGCATGGTGAAGTTACTAATTACACTCTGGAGGRTGTATCAATCCACCCAGTCACTACAAAGATACAGGCGTCCTTCCTAACTCATTTGCCGGAGAGGAAAGAAGCCGCACAGGGATTTCACAATGAGGCCAATGGTAACTTTAAAACCGCTTAAATGTAATAGAAAATGTAATCCCCAAAATAATTGTTTATCACGAGAGGGCCATGAACAGTAGCTAGTAATGCTGCATACTCCAAGAAAGGTTAAAATCTCACCTTTCTGGTAAAAATACACTGAACAAAAATAAAACGCAATAAGGAAATTCATTAGGCCCTAATCTATGGATTTCACCTGACTGGGAATACAGATATGCATCTGTTGGTCACGGATACCTTAAAAAAAAAGTAGGGGATGTAGATCAGAAAACAAGTCAGTATCTGGTGTGACCACCATTTGCCTCATGCAGTGCGCCATATCTCCTTACCATAGAGTTGATGAGGCTGTTGATTGTGACCTGTGGAATGTTGTCCCACTCCTCTTTAATGGCTATGTGAAGTGGCTGGATATTGGCGGGAACTGGAACACGCTGTCGTACATCCCAAATGTGCTCAAATGGGTAACATGTCTGGTGGGTATGAAGGCCATGGAAGAACTGGGACATTTTCAGCTTTCAGGAATTGTGTACAGATCCTTGCGACATGGAGCCGTGCATTATCATGCTGAAACATTGGCGGCGGATGAATGGCATGACAATGGGCCTCAGGATCTCATCAYGGTATTAATCCGTGAAGAGCACATCTCCAGCGTGCCAATGGCCATCGAAGGTGAGCATTTGCCTACTGAAGTCGGTCACAATGCCGAATTGCAGTCAGGTCAAGACCCTGATGAGGACTACGAGCACGCAGATGAGCTTCCCTGAGATGTTTTCTGACAGTTTGTGCAAAAATTATTTGGTTGTGCAAACCCAGTTTCATTAGCTGTCCAGGTGGCAGGTCTGAGATGATCCCGCAGGTGAAGAAGCCGGATGTGAAGGTCCTTGGCTAGCATGGTTACATGTGGTCTGCGGTTGTGAGACTGGTTGGACGGTATGGTAGAGAAATTCAAAATGATCTGGCAAAAGATCTGGTGGACATTCCTGCAGTCAGCATGTGAATTGCACGCTCCCTCAACACACGAGACACCTGTGGCATTGTGTTGCGTGACAAAACTTCACATTTTAGTGGCCTTTTATTGTCCCCAGCACAAGGTGCACCTATCTAATGATCACGCTGTTTAATCAGCTTCTTGATATGCCACACCTGTCAGGTGGATGGATTTTCTTGGAAAGGAGAAATGCTCACAAACAGGAATGTAAACAAATTTGTGCACAAAATTGAATAGAAATWGCTTTTAGTGCATATGGAACATTTCAGAGATTATTTTTTTTCTCTCATGAAACACTTTACAAGTTGCGTTTATATTTTTGTTCAGTATAGTTATAAGTTGCTGAGGTGTAGTCACTTTTGAGGACACAAGCTCAAGTACACACTACAAATTTGATCAAATATGGAATATTTTATATGATGTATTTTCTATTCAACAAAACATTATGAATGTTTTTTCTAAATATAGTATAATCAATTTATAAAACTACTATTATGAGATTTCACTTTCCTTATAACTGTAAAATGTATATTTATATTGTGCATATTTTCTAAAGGTGTCTCATCAACTAAATGTCTGCCCCCATCGCYGTGAGCGTCTCACAGAGCTCTTGGCTTTTAGAAATTTGCCTTCATCTCATATTAATCTTGTCTGTCTATGAAAAACAGAAAGTAATGTTAAATTACTGGCTATAAATCGATCACTGAATGTGCTACAGTGACGGAACCGCTGATTCCAGTCGTTGTTAGTGGCTACCGCTCAATGCAAGCCAGAACAGGGCTCCGGGCAGCCGAGCGGAAATGGAGGAAAACTCGCCTCCCTGCTGACCTGGCATCCTTTCACTCCCTCCTCTCTACATTTTCCTCCTCTGTCTCTGCTGCCAAAGCCACTTTCTACCACTCTAAATTCCAAGCATCTGCCTCTAACCCTAGGAAGCTCTTTGCCACCTTCTCCTCCCTCCTGAATCCTCTCCCCCTCCCCCCCCCTCCTCCTCTCTGCAGATGACTTCGTCAACCATTTTGAAAAGAAGGTCGACGACATCCGATCCTCGTTTGCTAAGTCAAACGACACCGCTGGTTCTGCTCACTGCCCCTACCCTGTGCTCTGACCTCTTTCTCCCCTCTCTCTCCAGATGAAATCTCGCGTCTTGTGACGGCCGGCCGCCAACAACCTGCCCGCTTGACCCTATCCCCTCCTCTCTTCTCCAGACTATTTCCGGAGACCTTCTCCCTTACCTCACCTCGCTCATCAACTCATCCCTGACCGCTGGCTACGTCCTTCCGTCTTCAAGAGAGCGAGAGTTGCACCCCTTCTGAAGAAACCTACACTCGATCCCTCCGATGTCAACAACTACAGACCAGTATCCCTTCTTTCTTTTCTCTCCAAAACTCTTGAACGTGCCGTCCTTGGCCAGCTCTCCTGCTATCTCTCTCAGAATGACCTTCTTGATCCAAATCAGTCAGGTTTCAAGACTAGTATTCAACTGAGACTGCTCTTCTCTGTATCACGGAGGCGCTCCGCACTGCTAGCTAACTCTCTCTCCTCTGCTCTCATCCTTCTAGACCTATCGGCTGCCTTCGATACTGTGAACCATCAGATCCTCCTCTCCACCCTCTCCGAGTTGGGCATCTCCGCGCGGCCCACGCTTGGATTGCGTCCTACTGAACAGGTCGTCCTACCAGGTGGCGTGGCGAGAATCTGTCTCCTCACCACGCGTTCTCACCACTGGTGTCCCCAGGGCTCTGTTCTGGGCCCTCTCCTGTTTCGCTATACACCAAGTCATTGGCTCTGTCATAACCTCACATGGTCTCTCCTATCATTGCTATGCAGACGACACACAATTAATCTTCTCCTTTCCCCTTCTGATGACCAGGTGGCGAATCGCATCTCTGCATGTCTGGCAGACATATCAGTGTGGATGACGGATCACCACCTCAAGCTGAACCTCGGCAAGACGGAGCTGCTCTTCTCCGGGGAAGGACTGCCCGTTCCATGATCTCGCCATCACGGTTGACAACTCCATTGTGTCCTCCTCCCAGAGCGCTAAGAACCTTGGCGTGATCCTGGACAACACCCTGTCGTTCTCAACTAACATAAAGGCGGTGGCCCGTTCCTGTAGGTTCATGCTCTACAACATCCGCAGAGTACGACCCTGCCTCACACAGGAAGCGGCGCAGGTCTAATCCAGGCACTTGTCATCTCCCGTCTGGATTACTGCAACTCGCTGTTGCTGGGCTCCCTGCCTGTGCCATTAAACCCCTACAACTCATCCAGAACGCCGCAGCCCGTCTGGTGTTCAACCTTCCCAAGTTCTCTCAAGTCACCCCGCTCCTCCGCTCTCTCCACTGGCTTCCAGTTGAAGCTCGCATCCCTACAAGACCATGGTGCTTGCCTACGGAGCTGTGAGGGAAACGGACCTCAGTACCTTCAGGCTCTGATCAGGCCCTACACCCAAACTAGGGCACTGCGTTCATCCACCTCTGGCCTGCTCGCCTCCCTACCACTGAGGAAGTACAGTTCCCGCGCAGCCCAGTCAAAACTGTTCGCTGCTCTGGCCCCCAATGGTGGAACAAACTCCCTCACGACGCCAGGACAGCGGAGTCAATCACCACCTTCCGGAGACACCTGAAACCCCACCTCTTTAAGGAATACCTAGGATAGGATAAAGTAATCCTTCTGACCCCCCCCTAAAAAGATTTAGATGCACTAGTGTAAAGTGGCTGTTCCACTGATGTTAATAAGGTGAATGCACCAATTTGTAAGTCGCTCTGGATAAGAGCGTCTGCTAAATGACTTAAATGTAAATGTAAAATGTAAATTTTGATCTATGGTGTCCACATATCAATTTATAAGCGAAAATGTTGGTGGGAACCAGTACTAGAACCACGCAGGTCCCCAAAACAGGGGACTTTACATGTAAGAGGTTTTAAAACAGTTACAGAGTTTGATGGCTGTGATAGCAGAAAACTGAGGATGGATCAACAACATTGTAGTCACTTCTAAATACTAACCTAAATGATAGAGTGAAAAATGAAGCCTGTACAGAATACAAATGTTCCAAAACATATGGCTCTAAAGTAATACAAAAAACACAAAAATAATGTTTTGGCAGACTGTCTCTCATACAATCAAATGCTTTTAAATTGCCAATGGTTTATAGCATAGATGTTGATTGATGAAGATTTTTTGATTAACATTTTAAAGAAGACACTGTGAATTTAATACTTTTCCTAGGGGAGACTTTGACATTAGTTGTAGGCCAACGTTGCCAGGCCCATTGTGAGATTATAAATAATGGTACAATCAATGTTTAGAGCTATGTAAGTTATAGCAGAGGTAGGCATTTGAGGTAGGCACATGAAAGGCATTTGTGAAAATTCTAGAGCAATATAGAGTGGGAAAGCGGCCGTGCGTTTTGACAATTAATAGACACTGCAGGAAATAAAACCTAATAAAAACATCTGTCTTGTCCAGGACCGGAATCTATTCAGACCAGTGTGCCATAGCCAATCAGAGCTAAAGTAGGCCTATATGCAAATAAGCCATTTTCCATACGGCCTGCCATCATTCACTTTCAACTGGACTGTGTGTTTACAGGCAATAGCAACTGCGCAACTTTAAATCATTAGAACGCATTCGCCAAAAGCCACAAAATACACCAGAATGGATTTCTGCAAATATGTAAACACAACTGGAGTCCTCTTTCCTTTGGGAACTTCATGGTTCTATTGATCAAACAACCATGAAAAGGTAGGCTCTCTCTCCCTCAGTTATGCATGTAAAAACTACAAGATCAACAACAAATGCTATCCATAGTGAGATGAGCTGAAATCTAATGAGGGAACATTAGATAAACCCCCTCAAACTTTTTCAGCTAGTTGGACGTCACAATTGCACTGATAAACAATGGGGAACAGTAGCCTGCTCGTCCTTTTGCAGCTTGCCTGCCTATGCATGCTTCTCCCAACCCACGTTTTGACAACTGAATGGGAACTTGCCTGCCTGCCAGCCCATTTGATCAAGCCAAAATACATTTGATTGACAACTTATCGTGCAGTCGTAAATTGCCTCCAGTGTGTCAGAGCGCACTTTGGGTTGTTCATAAATTCAGAGTGTTGTCAGATTGTCTGTTTGTCTGCACTACTGACACTGGACACTGGCCTAGGAGAAAGGTTGGTCCGAGCTTTCCTCACAACGGCAGTCAAGCACCAAAGCTAACTGGCTAAATTTGGCTAGCTTGCTAGCTCCTTCCAGACACAAATGATAGAATACCACGCTCTGGCCTTTATACTCGCCCTAGCAGAGCTGGTTAGGCTGTTTACATGTTATCTAGAGCGTTATTGACTAACTGAAACTTGGCAACAATATAAAATAGTTTTTTTGCCAATTTTTACTGATACCAGTCATATCAAATCAAAGTTTATTTGTCACGTGTGCCGAATACAACAGGTGTACACCTTACAGTGAAATGCTTACTGACAGGCTATATACAGTGGCGAGGCTATAAAAGTAGCAAGGCTACATACAGACACCGGTTAGTCAGGCTGATTGAGGTAGTATGTACATGTAGATATGGTTAAAGTGACTACGCATATATGATGAACAGAGAGTAGCAGTAACGTAAGAGGGGTTGGCGGGTGGTGGGTGGCGGGACACAATGCAGATAGCCCGGTTAGCCAATGTGCGGGAGCACTGGTTGGTTGGCCCAATTGAGGTAGTATGTACATGAATGTATAATTAAAGTGACTATGCATATATGATAAACAGAGATAAGCAGCAGCGTAAAAAGAGGCGTGGCGAGGGGGCACACAATGCAAATAGTCCGGGTATTGAGAAGCCTTTTTGTCCTAGACTTGGCACTCCGGTAACGCTTGCCATGCGGTAGTAGAGAGAACAGTCTATGACTGGGGTGGCTGGGGTCTTTGACAATTTTGAGGGCCTTCTTCTGACACTGCCTGGTGTAGAGGTCCTGGATGGCAGGCAGCTTAGCCCCAGTGATGTACTGGGCTGTACGCACTACCCTCTGTAGTGCCTTGTGGTCAGAGGATGAGCAATTGCCGTACCAGACAGTAATGCAACCAGTCAGGATGCTCTCGATGTTGCAGCTGTGGAACCTTTTGAGGATCTCAGGACCCATGCCAAATCTTTTTAGCTTCCTGAGGGGGAATAGGCTTTGTCATGCCCTCTTCACGACTGTCTTGGTGTGTTTGGACCATTATAGTTTGTTGTTGATGTGGACACCAAGGAACTTGAAGCTCTCAACCTGCTCCACTACAGACCCAATGATGAGAATGGGGGTGTGCTCGGTCCTCCTTTTCCTGTAGTCCACAATCATCTCCTTAGTCTTGGTTACGTTGAGGGATAGGTTGTTATTCTGGCACCACCCGGCCAAGTCTCTGACCTCCTCCCTATAGGCTGTCTCGTCGTTGTCGGTGATCAGGCCTACCACTGTTGTGTCGTCTGCGTCAGTGTCTGTGTTGAACGCTGAGCTGTAGTCAATGAATAGCATTCTCACATAAGTGTTCCTTTTGTCCAGGTGGGAAAGGGCAGTGTGGAGTGCAATAGCGATTGCATCATCTGTGGATCTGTTTGGGCGGTATGCAAATTGGAGTGGGTCTAGGGTTTCTGGGATAATGATGTTGATGTGAGCCGTTAGCAACCTTTCAAAGCACTTCATGGCTACGGGAGTGCTACGGGTCTGTAGTCATTTAGGCAGGTTGCTTTTGTGTTCTTGGGCACAGGGACCATGGTGGTCTGCTTGAAACATGTTGGTATTACAGACTCAATCAGTGACATGTAGACACCTGCTAGTTGGTCAGCACATACCCTGAGCACATGTCCTGGTAATCTGTCTGGCCCCGCAGCCTTGTGTATCTTGACCTGTTTAAAGGTCTTACTCACGTCGGCTACGGAAAGCGTGAYCACACAGTTGTCCGGAACAGCTGATGCTCTCATGCATGCCTCAGTGTTGCTTGCCTCGAAGCGAGCATAGAAATGATTTAGCTCATCTGGTAGGCTCGTGTCACTGGGCAGCTCGTGGCTGTGCTTCCCTTTGTAGTCTGTAATAGTTTGCAAGCCCTGCCACATAAGACGAGCGTCGGAGCCAGTGCAGTATGATATTCAGCGAGTGTTACGTGTTCGTAAATTTATCAGGTACAATGCATTGGTTTCTGTGGGATACCCTTATTATTAGGAACCTGGTTGCAGTTCCTATGGCTTCCACTAGATGTCAACAGTCTTTAGAAATTGTTCGATGTTTTTCTTTTGAGAAATGAAGAAGTAGTGCTATTCATTGTAAGTGTCACTCCAGGTGGACTCTACTGTTTTGATGCGTGTGAACTGGAGCGCGCTTCACATTGTTTTTATCCGGTATTGGAAACAGTTTATTCCCACTTAAATTGTATCAATTATTTACGTTTTAGGGTACCTGAGGTTGGATTAGGAACGTTGTTTGAAATGTTTGGACCAAGTTTACAGGTAACTTATTAGATACTTTGTAGGCATGTTGGGCGAGTTGAAACCGGTGTATTTCTGAATCAAACACGCCAAATAAATTGACATTTTTGGGACATAAAGAAGGACATTATCGAACAAAAGGACCATTTGTGATGTTTATGGGACATTTTGGAGTGCCAACAGAAGAAGATCTTCAAAGGTAAGGCATGAATTATATCGCTATTTCTGACTTTTGTGGCGCACCTGCCTGGTTGAAATATGATTTTCATGTGTTTGCATGCAGGGCGCTGTCCTCAGATAATCGCATAGTTTGCTTTCGCCATAAAGCCTTTTTGAAATCTGACAGCGGCTGGATTAACAAGAAGTTAAGCTTTATTTTGATGTATAACACATATATTTTCAAGAATGTTAAATATTTGAATTTGGTATTTTTGAATTTCGCGCTCTGCAATTCGACCGGATGTTGGCCAGGTGGGACGCTACTGTCCCACCTGCCCATAACTGATAGCAATGTTTTTTGGACTACCAATAAATGTATTGGTGAGTTGCATCTATTCTACCAACAATGCCCTAATGTACGTAATGGAATTTTGTGTCAAATATAACCTTTTTTTTKAAACCTCTAATAAAGTTGGTTTTGTAGCATAAACTGGGAATTTGATATTTTTGACTGATATTATGAATGAAATTCCACCTGTATTTTGTCTGTGCTTTGTTTAGACAGATTAGCAACAGGAGGATACAGAGAAGGAGTAAATGTTGGATAGGTGGAAGCAGGAATTGAATCTTTGACTGCTGGGTAAGTAAGATGGTAGATTTATTTGGAATGTTAGCCACTCAACCACACAGTCATGTACCGTGTGAGGAACTTGGCACCCCATATTAGAAGACAAATTATTAGATTAAAGGCAAAGTGTGAACTTCAAACATTGTGCTGCTGTACTGTTCAGAATTCCCCTAGTCTGAGGCATGGATGTGGAGAGAGGGCATTGTGGCAGATCTGCCCTCTAGCAAACTCTATGGTCACGTATAAAAGCAGGCAAGTTTGCGTGCGCCTCCCCTGTATTCGGGTTCTTCACGAACTCAGACAGGTTAAAGCACACCAAATGCTCAGATGAAACTCCAAAACAATCCAAGAAAGTGTGTATCAATGAGAATGAGAATGCTAATAGTCCAAGTCAAACAGCCATTTTAATTAATTGATCAGTTTCGATAATGCTACATGCAGTAGTTAATTGACACATGCCATTTGCACCTTTTGTAAACAAATTAAGGCCTGGTTTACAGTTAATATTGCTCTGCTTGTTTGCCTACTAGCTTTGAGCTTTAACTATTGTTTGATATATGAACCACTATATGCTACACTAAATAGCCACTGCCAATTTAGCCAGCTCTAGTATTAGATTACAACACCACATATTATTGCATCATACTTTTGCCATTCATATTGCCATCTTGTTGCTACATTTGTATAGCTTAATTAATCACATATACATTTTTCATATTGCTATTAATGTTTAATCATTGTATTCTCATATTTGATAACCTAATTATGGRCTCATGTTGTGACGGCCATCATTTGTCTGAACCGTCTCAATGCTTCTCCTTACAATAGGGCGCTTCCTCTTTAATTCCCTATTAAATTGCCAGCATCAGCTGCGCAAAAGTGGGTTGTGAGGGTTGTGTGAATGAGGAACTGTTCAACCCTCAGTTCCGAAGCATCTTTACTCCGTTTGTTTTGTTGTATTTAAAAGTGTGCTTTTTAGCCTTGTCTCAAGTTTAACCAGGATCTGATTCACTCATTTCCTCCTTTGGAACAACACATCTGTTGGTCTCTGCTGTTTCTTCATGGCTTTTCCCAGCTGGAGATCTGTTGGCGGATTGGAATGTCTGACTGACCGACTGACTACAAATTTTTGCATTCGGTATTTCATTGGTTTGGTGTGATGTATACTGTGATTTATTTGTTCAGTTCTAATGAAGAATACAGAGATGTGACACTCTTCATAGTTGTGTGTAATTTTTTTTGATTGCAATCGGATTGTGTTAATGAGACCGGGTTTACGCACCATGGACAAACATGGCATGACTAAGGCCACTTGAGTTCACTGCACTCATTTACCGGGCTGGACACTTTTTAGGCCTGAGGTACAGGACTTTTCTTGAGGTAACAGAGCTCATTGTTTGTTATATTAATTATGTGTGTGATTTATTTTGGTAATACAACCAATGCAAAATAACAGTTGTTTTGACGTTATTTCCAATGTTAAGAGTTTATGAAGTGTAGACTTGATGGACCAGACGGACTCATACCCTCCCAAACAAAAAAATATATTTTCTCTGACCTCAAGTCAAAACCGTTACAATGTACTAACATTATTGCTTGTTATTATTTGCTATTTCTGTAAATTCATACATACTACGTTACCCACCGGCTGGCCAATCCTAACCAAAGCCAACGAAGACAAGAATCACAGACTAATGCCAACTAAACTGTCAATTATATMATCTAACTCAACTGTACCTTGATTTTACCCATCTGACCAACCTTCCATGCTATTTACCATAATCTGAATATAAAGACTCAGGTCAGCTATATTAGCATAATGGAAGACTGGTGGATTGTTTTGTATACAGTTGAAGTCGGACGTTTACATACACTTAGGTTGGTGTCATTGATAAAACTCGTTTTTCAACAACTCCACAATTTTCTTGTTAACAAACTATAGTTTTGGCAAGTCGGTTAGGACATCTACTTTGTGCATGACACAAGTAATTTTTCCAACAATTGTTTACAGACAGATTATTTAACTGTATCACAATTCCAGTGGGTCAGAAGTTAACATACACTAAGTTGACTGTGCCTTTAAACAGCTTGGGAAATTCACCAAAATGATGTCATGGCTTTAGAAACTTCTGATAGACTCAAATGATGTCAATTAGCCTATTGGAGGTGCACCTGTGGATGTATTTCAAGGCCTATCTTCCAACTCAGCGCTTCTTTGCTTGACATCATGGGAAAATCAAAACAAATCAGCCAAGAACCCAGAAAGAAATTGTAGACCTCCACAAGTCTGGTTCTTCCTTGGGAGCAATTTCCAAAAGCCTTAAGGTACCACGTTCATCTGTACAAAGAATAGTATGCAAGTTTAAACACCATGGGACCATGCAGCCATCATACCGCTCAGGAAGGAGATGTGTGCTGTCTCCTAGAGATGAACGTACGTTGGTGCGAAAAGTACAAATCAATCCCAGAACAACAGTAAAGGACCTTGTGAAGATGCTGGAGGAAACAGGTACAAAAGTATCTATATCCACAGTAAAACGAGTCCTATATTGACCGGTCAGCAAGGAAGAAGCCACTGCTCTAAAACCGCCATAAAAAAAAGCCAGACTATGGTTTGCAACTGCACATGGGGACAAAGATCGTACTTTTTGGAGAAATGTCCTCTGGTCTGATGAAACAAAAATAGAACTGTTTGGAGGAAAAAGTGGGAGGCTTGCAAGCCGAAGAACACCATCCCAACCGTGAAGCACGGGGGTGGCAGCATCATGTTGTGGGGGTGATTTGCTGCAGGAGGGACTGGTGCACTTCACAAAATAGATGGTATCATGAGGCAGGAAAATTATGTGGATATATTGAAGCAACATCTCAAGATATCAGTCAGGAAGTTAAAGCTTGGTCGCAAATGGGTCTTCCAAATGGACAATGACCCCAAGCATACTTCCAAAGTTGTGGCAAAATGGCTGAAGGACACCAAAGTCAAGGTATTGGAGTGGCCATCACAAAGCCCTGACCTCAATCCCACAGAAAATTGGAAGAACTTAAAAAGTGTGTGCGAGCAAGGAGGCCTACAAACCTGACTTAGTTACACCAGCTCTGTCAGGAGGAATGGGCCAAAATTCACCCAACTTATTGTGGGAAGCTTGTGGAAGGCTACCCAAAACATTTGACCCAAGTTAAACAATTTAAAGGCAATGCTACCAAATATTAATTGAGTGTATGTAAACGTCTGACCCACTGGGAATGTGATGAAAGTAATAAAAGCTGAAATAAATCACTCTCTACTATTATTCTGACATTTTACATTCTTAAAATAAAGTGACCTAAGACAGTTTAAATGTATTTGGCTAAGGTGTATGTAAACTTCCGACTTCAACTGTACGTGCTACTGCTAACATTCCATATTCCCATTGATTTTGAAAAATCATAAATCATCATCATAAATACCTTCGATTTTTGAATTGTCTTCATCAAAATGAAAACGTGAAAGGTCTGTACATTTTTTTGTCATTTGATTATTTGCAAAGAAAAGAAAGCATTTGATGCTCAAAATCATGTCTTAATTACTCATTAATAATTATCCTTCACAAACTTAATTTGTTTTCACAAAACCATTTTCTTGTGTCCTTGGTTTGAACATAAATCTGTACACTTTTTGGAATTACCGATGAGGAGTTTATAAACACGCCATATAAGAGCAGGGAATGTACAACTCCAGAAGAAGGGATCTAATTCTGCACTATACAGCATTCGAACCCCCACAATAGCGTTTAGGAGTTTTAGAGAGGGGAAACAACACTAAAAGAGAAGGGAACTAATTCTGTGTAACACTCTTATGTGGTGTTACAACACATGTTCTCATGTTTCAGAACACCTCTGGTTGAATGTTTCAGTTCACCTTAAATCTGTCCCTATTGAGCCCCAAAGTGGACGCGTCATAATACCCATAAAACCAAGCGGTCAAACAGAAATGGTTCCAATAATTTTTTCAGCCATTCATTTTATCCATTGTGGATTTCAGAAACGCTTCAAATAAGGGTTGTGTTTCATGTAGGCTTACCCTGCAGTGGCGTTCTGATAACCGTGTAAATCTCTCTCAGACAAGGAGGCTTTTATCAATATAGTCGGCTGTATTTACTCTCAGATTTCTTACATTCGAATTAGCGTCAAAGTAGACATCATGCAAGACTACAAATCCCAACAAGCTCCTGCACGTCATCGCTACCTTGATCCAAAACGAAAGATGTATAGAACAATTGAATTAACTTACATATTTTCTTTAACTAATATTTGTCTTATGCATTTGGTCTTGTATAGAATACTATCCTAGTAGCAGTCAGATAATTAGGTGCCATTAATGCTAGGCTATTTACTTGCAAAGAAGCTATACAGTAATCCCTCGTTTATCGCGGGGGTTACGTTCCGAAAATGACCCGCGATAAGTGAAATCCGCGAAATAGAAAACTTTTTTTTTTTTTACAATTAGCAACTATTACATGTATACAAATACAGTGACTCACGTGTAGGCCGTTTCGTCGACATTATGGGTTTAGGAGATGTTCGAAATTACAAGATAATTTGGCCAACTTAATGTAAATTTGCCAAGCTGTTTTATGTACGTACACATAACTGCACGAGACGACAAAATGATAGCACAATTCGTAGCATGTTTTGATACAAGAAGCGGGAGTGAGTTTTTAGCGAATCAGAATGCAGAGCACAATGCACCAAAAAAAAAAAAAAAATGCATTATGAAAATCCGCGAAATAGCGAATCCGCGATAAGTGAACCGCGAAGTGGCGAGGGATCACTGTATAGCGAATTATAAAATGGAAAAACCAAAGCCTGTGACACATTCCTCCTTAAGATTAGCTCGGGAAGGTAACTAATTGGGGGCTTGTCCGGGATCTTATTTCCTATGAGTATGGTAGTTGCTCTAATCAACTACTCTGAAGCTCTGCTGTACCCAGATATTTGAGTGTTCAAAATACACTTTTGTGGTAGAGTTTCTGTCACTGATATCTACCTTGAGGAGTTAAAATTGGTGGAATAATTTAGATAGTTGCATAAACACATAGGCTTATAAAATAAAAAGTGTATCTTCTAGACAGCGTTTTTGATCAGATGTGTATGAACCCTTTGCAGAGTGATGATGCTATTGGGCAGCCGATGAGGATGTTGTGAAAAAGTGAGGTGGCCCAGTCCTTCATTTTAGAGGGTATTTTGCCTTTGAAACTTCAGCAAATGGTTGCAGTGTGTTGGTACGGGCGTGGATATGGTTTGCATGGAAGTGCCTTTGTATAGTGTGGAGCTCGAGTCTGATCTTATTTCTGGTTCCATATATATAAAAATATACAGTACCAGTCAAAAGTTTGGACACAGCTACTCATTCAAATTGTTAAACAAATCAAAATATATTTTATATTTGAGATTCTTCCAAGTAGCCACCCTTTACCTTGATGACAGCTTTGCACACTCTTGGCATTCTCACAACCAGCTTCATGAGATAGTCACCTGCAATGCATTTCAATTAGCAGGTGTGCCTTGTTAAAAGTTAATTTGTGTAATTTCTTTCCTTCTTAATGCATTTCAGCCAATCAGTTGTGTTGTGACAAGGAAGGGGTGGTAAACAGAAGATAGCCCTTTTTGGTAAAAGACCAAGTCCATATTATGGCAAGAACAGCTCAAATAAGTAAAGAGAAATGACAGTCCATCATTACTTTAAGACATGAAGGTCAGTCAATACGGAAAATGAAAGTTTCTTCAAGTAGAGTCGCAAAAACAGTCAAGCGCTATGATGAAACTGGCTCTCATGAGGACCGTCACTGGAAAGGAAGACACAGAATCAGGCCTTCATGGTCAAATTGCTGCAAAGAAACCACTACTTAAGGACAACAACAATAAGAAAAAGAGTCTTGCTTGGGTCAAGAAACAGGAGCAATGGACATTATACTGGTGGAAATGTGTCCTTTGGTCTGTCCTTTGGGTTCCAACCTCTGTGTCGTTGTGAGATGCAGAGTGGGTGAACGGATGATCTCTGCATGTGTGGTTCTTACCGTGAAGCATGGAGGAGGTGTGATGGTGTGGAGGTGCTTTGCTGGTGACACTGCTAGTGATTTATTTCGAATTCAAGGCACACTTAAGCATCATGGCTACCACAGCATTCTGCAGTGATACACCATCCACCCGGTTTGGGCTTAGTGGGACTATCATTTGTTTTTCAACAGGACAATGACCGAACACACCTCCAGGCTGTGTAAGGGCTATTTGACCAAGAAGGAGAGTGATTGAGTGCTGCATCAGATGACCTGGCTTCCCCAATCACCYGACCTCAACCCAATTGAGATAGCTTGAGATGAGTTGGACCACAGAGTGGAGTAAAAGCAGAAAACAAGTGCTCAGAATATGTGGGAACTCCTTCAAGACTGTTGGAAAAGCATTCCAGGTGAAGCTGGTTGAGAAAATGCCAAGAGTGTGCAAAGCTGTCATCAAGGCAAAGTCTCGCTACTTTCAGGAATGTAAAATTTGTTTAACACTTTTTTGGTTTCTACATGATTTCATATGTCTTATTTCATTGTTTTGATGTCTTCACTATTATTCTACAATGTTGAAAATAGTAAAAATAAAGAAAAACCTTTGAATGAGTCGGTGTGTCCAAACCTTTCACTGGTACAGTACATCCCTCGCCGCATCCAATCTCTCTCACTCAGAGAAGTACTGGTGGCCCACCTTGGCACAGGATGTCGTCCAGTATGTGAACTCATGTTCCATATGTATCCAATCCAAATCTCCCCGGCACTCTCCAGCAGGGAAAGTACTTCCCCTTCCCGTACCTCAGCGGCCATGGTCACATCTGTCCATAGACTTTGTAACTGATCTCCCCCTTTCTGATGGTTTTACCACTACTTTGGTTGCACGGTGGCTAGGGAGTTTTTCCTAGCCACCGTGCTTCTACACCTGCATTGCTTGCTGCTTGGGGTTTTAGGCTGGGTTTCTGTACAGCACTTTGAGATATCAGCTGATGTAAGAAGGGCTATATAAATACATTTGATTTGATTTGATTAATAACCTGTCTCCAAAATGTTTATTAATAACTGGTGTCTCCAGTTGTGTTTACATTTGACCAGTGTGATGCGTATCCACTTTCTATGCATATTGTATAGTAATTACAATTTGATAATTGCATTAGAATCTATTTCCCAATATGATGAAGTATTACTTTATGATATATGGTCAATCATGTTAAAGTAAACAGTGGCACTCATGACATCCATGTTCTGAGATGTTACTGAATTCCACATTAACCCAAGGACAGTTGGCTGTCAATCATTGTTTGTTTCATTGTGAAATTCCAGCAGTTTCTAACCTTGCTTCATTCTCTCTCCCCTCTCATTGTCTGCCTCCAAGGCATGTATTGCAACAGCACTGTTATTCTAGAAACAAAAGCCTCCTCCTTTTGAAATCTTTTTTCAAGCAGCATGACTCCTGTGTTCCACCGATTGTTTGTTGTTTCCATTTTCTTCGCTCACTTCCGAGGGCTTTCCCTCCTGCCTCTGTGATGTAGACCTCCTTCTCCCAGACCTGGATTCAAACTCGATGAAAAATCATTTCAAATTCTTTAGCTGTGCATGATTGAGCTTGTCTGGCAAAGTGGAACAATAGAAATGCAACGCCATCTTGTACTCCAGGTAGGCAAGAGCACACAACAAATAAATATATATTTGAAAGATTTTGCCGAGTATTCGAACCCAGGTCAGCCTTCTCCCCGGCAACGCCACTAAGGCTCAATAAAGAGCCGCAACCAAGGACAATGACAGTTCTCTGTAGGACACACATGCCTCTTTGAGCGTCTTCAACAAAGACAGTCATGTTTACTAGTGAATAGGAAGTCCTTCGTTCTGTCAATCCACCACATATGTATCTGCTGTACAATGTGCTGTGCCAACTGCTAGTTTGTAAAGAAGGTTTGGTAACACTTTCCTTAAAGCAGACAGGTATCATACTGTATTACTTCTTATAAGCATGGATGAGCCATTGTAATGTATTAGTATAAAGGCTTAAAATTAGTGACGGACAAAGCTTTTTGGGGGCCCTGGGCAGGATTTGATTTGTGGGGCCATCTCTCTCTCTCTCTCTCTCTGCTGTATGGTTGTTTTGTTAATATTGAAGGATAGGTATTGTTATACAGTCCCTGTTGCACATACATGTTATTGAACAGGTGACATGGGATGCTTTAACTAATCTGTGTTAACTTCTCTAGCGTAGGGGGCAGCATTCAGAATTTTGGATGAAAAGCATGCCCAAATTAAACTGCCAGCTACTCATCCCCAGAAGATAAGATATGCATATTATTAGTAGATTTGGATAGAAAACACTCTGAATCATGTCTGTGAGTATAACATAACTTATTTAGCAGGCAAAACCCCGAGGACAAACCATTCAGATTTTTTTTTTTTGAGGTCACTCTCTTTTCAATGCGATTTCATTGGGAAACCAGATTTCCAAGAGACATGCTTGCATTCCTACCGCTTACACTGGACGTCAACAGTCTTGAGAAATTGGTTGAGGTTATTCCTTTGTGTAATGAAGAAGTACGGACATCTTGAATGAGAGTCACATTAAATGTCCTGTTAGATAGAAGCGCGTGAGCAGAAAGCTGGCTACAGTTGGTTTTAATCCTGTATTGAACACAGATCATCCCGTCTTCAATTTTATCGATTATTAACRTTAAAAAATACCTAAAGTTGTATTACAAAAGTAGTTAGACATTTTTTGCAAAGTTTACAGGTAACCTTTGAGATATTTTGTCTTCACGTTTGCGCAAGTTGGAACCTGTGTTTTTCTGGATCAAACGCGCCAAATAAATTGACATTTTTGATATATATCGACGGAATTAATCGAACAAAAGGACCATTTGTGATATTTATGGGACATATTGGAGTGCCAACAACAGAAGCTCGTCAAAGGTAAGGCATGAATTATATTTTTATTTCTGCGTTTTGTGTCGCGCCTGCAGGGTTGAAATATGCTTATCTCTCTTTGTTTACAACGGTGCTATTCTCAGATAATAGCATCGTTTGCTTTTGCCGAAAAGCCAATTTGAATTCTGACATGTTGGCTGGATTCACAAACAGTGTAGCTTTAATTTGGTATCTTTCATGTGTGATTTAATGAAAGTTTGATTTATATAGTAATTTTCATAGTAATTAATTTGAATTTGGCGCTCTGCATTTTCTCAGGCTTTTTGCCAAGTGAGACAGTAGCGTCCCGCCTAAACTCAGATTGTTGGATATAAATATGAACTTTACCGAACAAAACATACATGTATTGTGTAACATGAAGTCCTATGAGTGTCATCTGATGAAGATCATCAAAGGTTAGTGATTCATTTTATCTCTATTTCTGCTTTTTGTTACTCCTCTCTTTGGCTGGAAAAATGGCTGTCTTTTTCTATGACTTGGCTCATACCTAACATAATCGTTTGGTGTGCTTTCGTCGTAAAACCTTTTTGAAATCGGACACATTTTGGCTGGATTTACAACGGCTGGATTTAAAAATGGTGTAAAATACTTGTATGTTTGAGGAATTTAAATTATGGGATTTCTGTTTTGAATTTGGCGCCCTGCAATTTCACTGGCTGTTGACGAGGTGGGACGCACATACCCTAGAGAAGTTAAATCATTATAATAAACTATGGAATAGTTGCCCTGCAATTTAGATCAACGACGTGCAGATAGCTATAAGAATATATCATTCATTGATGGTTGAAAAAAGGAAGATTTCACTTTCGATTAGGCCTCTTTTTTTACATTTACATTTAAGTCATTTAGGCAGACGCTCTTATCCAGAGCGACTTACAAATTGGTGCATTCACCTTATGATATCCAGTGGAACAACCACTTTACAATAGTGCATCTAACTCTTTTAAGGGGGGGGGGGGGGTTAGAAGGATTACTTTATCCTATCCTAGGTATTCCTTAAAGAGGTGGGGTTTCAGGTGTCTCCGGAAGGTGGTGATTGACTCCGCTGACCTGGCGTCGTGAGGGAGTTTGTTCCACCATTGGGGTGCCAGAGCAGCGAACAGTTTTGACTGGGCTGAGCGGGAACTGTACTTCCTCAGAGGTAGGGAGGCGAGCAGGCCAGAGGTGGATGAACGCAGTGCCCTTGTTTGGGTGTAGGGCCTGATCAGAGCCTGAAGGTACGGAGGTGCCGTTCCCTCACAGCTCCGTAGGCAAGCACCATGGTCTTGTAACGGATGCGAGCTTCAACTGGAAGCCAGTGGAGAGAGCGGAGGAGCGGGGTGACGTGAGAGAACTTGGGAAAGTTGAACACCAGACGGGCTGCGGCGTTCTGGATGAGTTGTAGGGGTTTAATGGCACAGGCAGGGAGCCAGCCAACAGCGAGTTGCAGTAATCCAGACGGAGATGACAAGTGCCTGGATTAGGACCTGCGCCGCTTCCTGCGTGAGGCAGGGTCGTACTCTGCGAATGTTGTAGAGCATGAACCTACAGGACGGGTCACCGCCTTGATGTTAGTTGAGACGACAGGGTTGTTGTCCCAGGATCACGCCAAGGTTCTTAGCACTCTGGGAGGAGGACACAATGGAGTTGTCAACCGTGATGGCGAGATCATGGAACGGGCAGTCCTTCCCCGGGAGGAAGAGCAGCTCCGTCTTGCCGAGGTTCAGCTTGAGGTGGTGATCCGTCATCCACACTGATATGTCTGCCAGACATGCAGAGATGCGATTCACCACCTGGTTATCAGAGGGGGGAAACTGCTTCCTATCCTACCATGAAAGCGTAGCTAAACTGTCTCAAAGTAGTGGTAAACAACCAATGGTCTATAACAACCTTACCACACACTGGGTGTATCAAAAAGCTGAGTCATTCACCCTGGAAATACCTTGAAGAGACAGAGATATTTTCATTGCACAAAGCTTTACTCACCATGAATATATATGAACAACTGTCTATCCAATAATTGAAGGTTGTATCCTCCATCTTCTTACAGAATTTGAAATGTTTTCGTAGATTAAGCATGGCCCCTGTATTATAGTTTGTAAAGAATTTCCCTTTTAAAACTAAATACATCTAATGTGTGTATTCTTTCCTCCCAAAACCTTAATCTAGTGGGTGTGTGCCCTCGCCAAATGTCATAAAGCCAATTACACATGCTGAATTATGTTGGAAAACTAACCTTTAAAAGGTCAGTTATCTTTCTAATTATATCACATAGAGGTCAAACCTGTAGCAAATGACAAATTCCTTTACTCACAAAGTGACCTCTGAGTCAGGATTAGTGAGATACGTGAGTCAAACTAAGTGCTGTTTCTGAGATTGAATTAGAAAAATGATATTTAGCTATTTAAAGTTGAATGATAGGCGGTAATCAAGATTTTGCCCTAACTAGACACACCCAAACATAATTATTTTCATGAGATGGCCATAAAAATGAACTAGTAATGTTGCATAGTTTTATAAAGTTCTGGAACTCACCTTTCTTTTAAAAAGAGTTCTAAATTGCTGAGGTGTACTGTCACGATCGTCTATAGTAGAGAGTGAGGACCAACATGCAGCGCGTGGAAAGTAAGTCATCTTCCTTTTATTTGAAGAGAACGAACACCAAACGAAACCACTTTACAAAATAACAAAACAGACGACCGTGAAGCTAAACATGAACTAGTGCCTACAAGCAACATAGAACATCGACATAGACAATACCCCACAAACAGCTAAAGCCTATGGTTACCTTAAATATGGCTCCCAATCAGAGACAACAATAACCAGCTGTCTCTAATTGAGAACCCATTCAGGCAACCATAGACTTCCCTAGACAACTACACACAACCATAGACACAGCTAGATACCTATACTATACATAAACCCAACTACTCTAATAAACCCCCTAAACCTTACAACCACCCTAGACACTACAAAAACACACACTCCCCATGTCACACCCTGACCTAACTAAAATAATAAATAAAACAAAGAATACTAAGGCCAGGGCGTGACATAACCCCCCCCTTAAGGTGCGAACTCCGGGCGCACCAGCACATAGTCTAGGGGAGGGTCTGGGTGGGCTTCCTTCCACGGCGGCGGCTCCGGCACAGGTCGTGGTCCCCACCCCACCATAGTCACTACCCGCTTACGTAGCCTCCTCCAAATGGCCACCCTCCACATTAACCCCACTGGATTAAGGGGCAGCACCGGACTAAGGGGCAGCACCGGACTAAGGGCAGCACCGGACATAAGGGGCAGCATCGGACTAAGGGGCAGCACGCGGGATAAGGGGCAGCACCGGGATAGGGGCAGCACCAGGAAAGGGGCAGCACCAGGATAAGGGGCAGCACCAGGATAAGGGCAGCACCAGGATAAGGGGCAGCTCCGGACTGAGGGACGGCAGCTCCGGACTGAGGGACGGATCCTGGCTGGACGGCTCTGGCGGATCCTGGCTGGACGGCTCATGGCTGGCTGACGGATCTGGCTGCTCATGGCTGGCTGACGGATCTGGCTGCTCATGGCTGGCTGACGGATCTGGCTGCTCCTGGCTGCTGAGATCTGGCTCATGGCTGGCTGACGATCTGGCTGCTCATGGCTGGCTGACGGATCTGGCTGCTCATGGCTGGCTGACGGATCTGGCTGCTCATGGCTGGCTGACGGATCTGGCTGCTCATGGCTGGCTGACGGATCTGGCTGCTCATGGCTGGCTGACGGATCTGCTGATCCTGCTGGCGGAAGGCTCTGGCTGATCCTGTCTGGCGGAAGGCTCTGGCTGATCCTGTCTGGCGGAAGGCTCTGGCTGATCCTGTCTGGCGGAAGGCTCCGGCTGATCCTGTCTGGCGGAAGGCTCCGGCTGATCCTGTCTGGCGGAAGGCTCTGGCTGATCCTGTCTGGCAGACGGCTCTGAAGGCTCATGGCAGACGGCGGGCTTTGCAGGCTCAGTACAGACGGGCGGCTTTGAAGACATCATGCAGACGGACAGTTCAGATGGCATTGGGCAGACGGGCAGTACAGGCGCCGTTGGGCAGACGGGCAGTTCAGGCGCCGTTGGGCAGACGGGCAGTTCAGGCGCCGTTGGCAGACGGGCAGTTCAGGCGCCGTTGGACAGACGGGCAGTTCAGGCGCCGTTGGGCAGACGGCAGACTCTGGCCGGCTGAGACGCACTGTAGGCCTGGTGCGTGGTGCCGGAACTGGAGGTACCGGGCTAAGGACACGCACCTTCAGGCTAGTGCGGGGAGAAGGAACAGGGCATGCTGGACCCTGGGGACGCACATTAGGCCTAGTGCGGTGGTGCCGGAACTGGTGGTACCGGGCTGAGGACACGCATCTCAGGGCTAGTGCGGGGAGCAGCAACAGGACGCACAGGACTCTGGGGACACACAGGAGGCTTGGTGCGTGGTGTTGGCACTGGTGGTAAAGGGCTGGAGACACGCACCATAGAGCTAGTGCGTGGAGGAGGCACAGGGCTCTGAAGACGCACAGGAAGCCTGGTGCGTGGTGTAGGCATTGGTGGTACTGGGCTGGAGCGGGGAGGTGGCGCCGGAAATACCAGACCGTGCAGGCGTACTGGCTCCCTTGAGCACTGAGCCTGTCCAACCTTACCTGGTTGTATGCTCCCGTCGCCCGACCAGTGTGGGGAGGTGGAATAACCCGCACCGGGCTATGTAGGCGAACCGGGGACACCATACGTAAGGCTGGTGCCATGTAAGCCGGCCCGAGGATACGCACTGGTGGCCAGATGCGTTGGGCCGGCTTCATGACATCCGGCTCAACGCTCAATTTAGCCCGGCCGATACGTGGAGCTGGAATGTACCGAACCGGGCTATGCACGCGTACAGGAGACACCATGCGCTCTACTGCGTAACACGGTGTCTGCCCGTACTTTCGCTCTCCACGGTAAGTACAGGGAGTAGGCGCAGGTCTCCTACCTGACTTCGCCACACTCCTTTAAGGCCCCCCCAAGACATTTTTTGGGTTGTACTCACGGGCTTCCAGCCTTGCTTCCGTGCTGCCTCCTCATATCGCCTCCTCTCGGCTTCAGCTGCCTCCAGCTCTTCACGAGGGAGGCGATATTCTCCCGGTTGTGCCCAAGGTCCCTTACCATCCAGTATCTCCTCCCATGTCCATGAATCTGGGTAGGTGGGTTCTGTTGCCGCTTGACACGCCGCTTGGTCCTAGATTGGTGGGTAATTCTGTCACGATCGTCTATAGGAGAGAGAGATGACCAAGGCGCAGCGTGTGCAAAATACATCTTCTTTAATTATAAGAAGAAAATGAAACAAAACAACAAACAGACGAACGTGAAGCTATGAAAACTAGTGCACACATGCAACATTGAACATAGACATAGACAATTACCCACAAACACATGATCCATGGCTGCCTTAAATATGGCTCCAAATTAGAGACAATAAACCACAGCTATCTCTAATTGAGAACCAATCTAGGCAGCCATCGACATACAAACACCTAGACAAGATATTTCCCCATTAAACTACAAACCCCTAGACAACCCAAAACACATACTTCCCCATGTCACACCCTGACCTAACAAAATAATAATGAAAACAAAGATAACTAAGGCCAGGGTGTGACACAGTCTGATAACATATTTATTGTATAGCGTATGTTTTGTTCGAAAAATGTGCATATTTCAGGTATAAATCATAGTTTTACATTGCAGCCACCATCACAACTCTCACCAAGCAACTAGAATAACTACAGAAAGCAACGTGAATTACCTAAAATACTCATCATAAAACATTTATGAAAAATACACAGCGTACAGCAAATGAAAGACAAGATCTTGTGAATCCAGCCAATATTTCAGATCTTTAAGTGTTTTACAGCGAAAACACAATTTAGCATTATATTAGCTTACTACAATAGCCAACCACACAGCAGCATTGATTCATGCACGTTAGCGATAGCGAATAAACCAGCAAAAGATATTACATTTTTCACTAACCTTCTCAAAACTTCATCAGATGACAGTCCTATAACATCATATTACACAATACATATATTGTTTGTTCAAAAATGTGCATATTTAGCGGCACAAATCGGGTTTATACAATGAGAATAGTAGCCAAGCTGCAAACAAAATGTCGGGAGAAATCTTGGGAGAGGCACCTAATCTAATCAATAACTAATCATAAACTTGACTAAAAAATACAGGTTGGACAGCAAATGAAAGATACATTAGTTCTTAATGCAACCGCTGTGTTCGATTTTTAAAATTAACGTTACTACGACATACAGCGTGCGTTAAAGCGAGACCGCACCGAAATTAATGGCGGAATAGTAGGTCAACATTTTTCAACAGAACAACGAATTAACATCATAAATAGTTCTTACTATTTGATGAGCTTCCATCAGAATCTTGTGCAAGTTGTCCTTTGTCCAGAATCATCGTTGCTCGGTTGTAGATTGTCGTCTTCAATTTAGGAATTAGCCAGCCCAATACAAACTCTTCATAACGCAGCACTAAGAAAATTCCGAAAATTGCAATATACTGATATAAACTGATATAACTCGGTTTAAAATAACTACATTATGATGTTTCTTGTCAATAGGGGGGCCATTTCGACTTTGTAAAAATGAGTCCAAATTAAACTGCCTCGTACTCAATTCTTGCTCGTACAATATGCATATTATTATTACTATTGGATAGAAAACACTCAAGTTTCTAAAACCGTTTGAATTATATCGTGTGAGTAAAACAGAACTCATTCTGCAGCACACTTCCTGTCAGGAAGTGAGATTTCTGAAATCGAGGTCTCTGTTCCAGGGTCAGTTTATTAAGTTCCCAGTAAGCTATGGGGCTACATGCACTGCATACGCCTTCCCCTAGATGTCAGTAAGCGGTGAGAATTTGAATGGAGTGGATTGCACCATCTGGGGCACTATAAAAGCTCTTGGAACGGAAGGTCCGACCTTTTCAACGGGGGGCCTGACGCAGGAGGGACATCAGCATGGCGTCCTAAAAAGCCTTTTTTTATAAGTTCTATATCTCCGGCTATGATTTAATTTGATTTTTGTCTTAACTTCATAAGGTAGTTAAAACTTGTTAGGGCTGCAAGCCCGAGGTCGGTACACTTATGACAACATCCAGCTCAAGTGCAGGGCGCGAATTCAAAATCTATTTTTTAAATATTTAACTTTCACAACATTAACAAGTCCAATACAGCATTTGAAAGATAAACATCTTGTGAATCCAGCCAACATGTCCGATTTTTTTAATGTATTACAGCAAAAACACCACGTATATTTATGTTAGCTCACCACCAAATACAAAAGAGGACGACATTTTTCACAGCACCGGTAGCATGCAGGTAGCATGCACAAAGCCAACCTAACTAACCTAGAACCAACCTAACTAACCTAGAAACAACTCCCTCAGATGACAGTCCTATAACATGTTACACAATAAATCTATGTTTTATTCAAAAAATGTGCATTTTTTAGTAAATCAGTTTTACATTACTGCTACCATCATAGCTACAGTCAAAATAGCACGGGAGTAGCCAGAGTAAACAGACACCAACGTCAACTACCTAATTACACATCATAAAACATTTCGAAAAATATATGGTGGATAGCTAATGAAAGACAAAGATCTTTGAATACAGCCAATATTTCCGATTTTTGAAGTGTTTTACAGCGAAAACACAATAATCGTTATATTAGCTTACTACAATAGC
Source organism: Salvelinus sp. IW2-2015 (assembly GCF_002910315.2). Taxonomy (NCBI): domain Eukaryota; kingdom Metazoa; phylum Chordata; class Actinopteri; order Salmoniformes; family Salmonidae; genus Salvelinus; species Salvelinus sp. IW2-2015. The sequence continues at coordinate 3,734,414 of NC_036871.1, forward strand.
TAACACACAGCAGCATTGATTCAAGACAAACGGTAGCGATAGCACAGTTCGACAGATATATGAAATCGCATCCCAAATTGGGTCCTTATCTTTGTTGATCTTCCATCAGAATGTTGTACAAGGGGTCCTTTGTTCAGAACCGTCTTTGTTTGGATACAGAACGAACTATTTCCCTCTTGAATTAGCAAGCACACTGGCCGTGCGGCGCTAACCTCTCCTTCTTGAACAAATTCCTCCAACGCATCACGTCTAAACTCCCGAATAAATTTCAATAATATAATTAAACTATATTGAAAAAACATACTTTAGGATGATATTGTGACATGTATTCAAATAAAATCGAAGCGGAGATCATATTCACCTATAACGACGGTTTTCCAGGAGGCGATTCCAGGTCCAACTCGCGCCTTCCAAAAGAAAATAATGGCGTACCTCTCACTCCAAGAGGTTGTATTCAATCCCAGAACGAGATAATCAAGTCATTTCTGCTCCACTTCCGCATGACACCCAGGGGAAGGTGTATTACGTGGTTTCTACAGTCCTAAATGACATGCCCTTTTATAGACAAGCTCTTGAAGAGAGACCTCGCTTGGAAATCTCACTTCCGGATAGGAAATGGGCTGTAAAAAGAGTTCTGTTTCACTTAGAGAATAATTCAAACGGTTTTAGAAACTAGAGAGTGTTTTCTATCCAATAGTAAAATAATATGCATATTGTACAAGCAAGAATTGAGTACGAGGCCGTTTGAAAATGGGCACCTCTTTCCAGTTATTCAATACGCCCTCTGCAGCCATAACAGGTTAATTTAAACCGACTTATAGCAGTTTATTGCGATTTTCTGGAATTTCTTTGTCACGCTCATCGCGAGTTGGACACCTCTCCGGCACATGGCTAGCGTTAGCTGCTAATTCTACAGGAGAAGAGGACATCTTTCAAACAAAAGACGATTGTTCTGGACAAAGGACACCTTGCCCAAGATTCTGATGGAAGCTCAACAAATGAGTAAGAGGTCTTTATGCTGTTAATTCGTATTTATGTTGAAAAATGTTAAACAATAATTCCGCCATGAATTTCGGTGCGGTCTCGCTTTAGCGCACGCTGTATATCGTAGTAACGTACATATTGTGTCTTCCCTGTAAAACATTTTAAAAATCAGAAATGATGGCTGGATTCACAAGATCTGTATCTTTCATTTGGTGTCTTGGACTTGTGATTTCATGAACATTTTATTATATGATATCCCTGTGGCTTTAGGCTAGGCTATGCTAGTCAGCTTTTTTGATGGGGGGGATCCCGGATCCGGGTTTGTGACTCGTTAGAGGTTTTTAACACCTATATCGAATAAAGTCAGAGCCGGATATATCTAAGGCCTATAACGAGAGCTTTTCAGAATGCCATCCTGAGGTCTGCTTTGCGCCATGACGAACGTTGAAAAGAGTGCACCACCCGTTCCAAGAGCCTTTATACTGCCTCAGATCTACCTAGCAACTCCATTCCAATTCTCACTGATTGCTGACATCTAGGGGAAGGCGTATGCAGTGCATGTCGACCCATAGATTACATGCAGATTTATAAACTGACCCTGGAACAGAGCCCCAGATTTCAGATCTTTCAGTTCCTGACAGGAAGTTTGCTGCAAAAGGAGTTCTGTTTTACTCACAGATATAATTCAAACGGTTTTAGAAATTAGAGAGTGTTTTCTATCCAATGGTAATAATAATATGCATATTGTACGAGCAAGAATTGAGTACGAGGCAGTTTAATTTGGGAACGAATTTTTACAAAGTGAAAACAGCACCCCCCTATTGAGAAAAGGTTAACCTTTCTAGCCCAGGGGTTCCGCTAGCGGAACACCCACAACATTCCGCTGATATGGCAGCGCGCGAAATTCAAAAGTATTTTTTTGAAATATGTAACTTTCACACATTAACAAGTCCAATACAGCAAATGAAAAGATAAACATCTTGTTAATCTACCCATCGTGTCTGATTTTTAAAATGTTTTACAGCGAAAACACAACATATATTTATGTTAGATCACCACCAAATCCAAAAAACACACAGTCATTTTTACCAGCCAAAGATAGTCACAAAAGCAGAAATAGAGATAAAATTAATCACTAACCTTTGATAATCTTCATCAGATGACACTCATAGGACATCATGTTACACAATTCATTTATGTTTTGTTCGATAATGTGCATATTTATATCCACAAATCTCGGTTTACATTGGCGCCATGTTCAGAAATGCCTCCAAAATATCCGGAATAATTACAGAGAGCCACGTCAAATAACAGAAATATTCATCATAAACTTTGATGAAAGATACATGTTTTACATATAACGTTCCCAAGGTAAACGGACTATTTCTCAGGCTCAGATATTAGAATATGCATATAATTGACAGATTAGGATAGAAAACACTCTAAAGTTTCCAAAACGGTCAAAATATTGTCTGTGAGTATAACAGAACTGATTTTGCAGGCGAAAACCTGAGGAACTCCAACCAGGAAGTGTTTAAAAAAAAAAAAATGTATCCCTGTTCCATTGCTTGCCCCTCCTCCATTTAAAGGGGTATCATCAGATCCAATGGCTTCCTCAGGCTGTGACCAGGCTTTAGACATAGTTGCAAGCTTTTATTTAGAAAAATGAGCGAGATTTATCAAAACGCGTCAGGTGTCCTTTGATTAGTTCCTGCACAGGAGAGATGTGGCTCGACATTTTCTTTCTCTGTAGTATTGAACCAGTTTTACCCGGCAAAGTAAATTTGATCGATTATGTATGTTAAAAACACCTGAGGATTGATTATAAAAAACTTGACGTGTTTCTACGAACATTACGGATACTTTTTGGAATTTTCGTCTGCCCTTAAGGACCGGAACGAGCCTGTGGTTTTGCTGAACATAACACGCAAACCAAATGGCGGTTTTGGTTATAGAAACTAATCTTTATCGAACAAAAATAACATTTATTGTGTAACTGGGAGTCCCGTGAGTGCAAACATCCGAAGATTATCAAAGATAAGCGATAATTTTATTGCTTTTCTGACTTCGTGACCAAGCTAATTTAAGGCTAGCTGTTCTAGCAGTGATTGATACACTCACAAACGCTTGGATTGCTTTTGCTGAAAAGCAATATTTTCAAAAATCTGACACGATAGGTGGATTAACAACAAGCTAAGTGTGTTTTGGTAATTTTCACTTGTGATTTCATGATTATAATATTTTAGTATTTTTTTGAATTTGGCGCTCTGCAGTTTAGCGGTTGTTGTGGATAAATGATCCGGTAACGGCATCCCGGTAAACTTCCCTGTCAGAAAGTGAAAAATCTGAAATCGAGGCTCTGTTCCTGGGCCTGCCTATAAATGTGCTTGAAATCTATTAGTATATGCACTTCATACGCCTTCCACTAGATGTCAATAGGCTGTGAGAGGTGAAATGGGGTTTCTAGGTATTTCTATGGTCAAAAGAGAGAGCTGGAATGACATGACCCCCGAATTCCTTTGTTCAGGAAGCGCATAAAGGTCATCAGTATTGACTTCTGAAAAGCATTCGCTATAGACGTCTATATCTCCGCTTTGATTTTATTTGATAAATGTGAAATAATCATCGTAAAGTATGTTTTTTCAATATAGTTTAATCAGATTTATTGAAATTTTTTCGGGAGTTTTGGCGTGTTCCGTTCTCTGCGTTTGTTGACGATGGACAGCTTCGCGCCACTTGGCAATGTTTTGCTTGCAAATTCGAGAGGGAAAAAGGACATTCTAAATCCAAAACAACGATGGTTCTGGACAAAGCCACTTGTACAAGTTCTGATGGAAGCTCAACAAAAGTAGGACCCATTTATGATGTTATTTCCTATTTCTTTGAAAATGTGTTGTTTGTTTTCCGCCTTGAGTTTGGCGCTGTTCGCTATAACGTAAGCTGCATGTCGTACTAAAGTTATTTTTTAGAATTCTAACACAGCGATTGCATAATATCATTTGCTGTACAACAAGTATTTTTTAGTAACGTTTATGATTAGTTATTTGTCAGAATAGGTGAGTGTCAGAAATATATCCGGACATTCTGGTAAAAAGATGCTAAGTTTCACAATGTATATCCACGGATTTCAGCTCTAAATATGCACATTTTCGAACAAAACATAAGTGTATTGTATAACCTGATGTTATAGGACTGTCATCTGATGAAGTTTGTCCAGGTTAGTGAAAAATTATATATCTTTTGCTGTTTTTTTGCAATCGCTAACTTTTGCTGCTGATAAATGGGTTGTGTTTTTGGCTATTGTGGTAAGCTAAATAATGCATATTGTGTTTTGCTGTAAAACACTTAAAGAATCGGAAATATTGGCTGGATTCACAAGATGTTTGTCTTTCATTTGCTGTACACCATGTATTTTTCATAAATGTTTTATGATGAGTATTAGGTATTTCAATTTGGTCTCTGTAATTGTTCTAGCTGCTTCGGTGCTATTTCCGATTGTAGCTGCAATGTAAAACTATGATTTATACTCAAATATGCACATGTTTTGAACAAAACATAGATTTATTGTATAACATCTTATAAGACTGTCATCTGATGAAGTTGTTTCTTGGTTAGTTTGGTTGGTTCTTGGTTAGTTGTTGTGTTTTGTGCATGCTACCTGTGCTGTGAAAAATGTCTGTGCTTTTTTGTATTTGGTGGTGAGCTAACATAAATATACGTGGTGTTTTCGCTGTAAAACATTAAAAAAATCGGACATGTTGGCTGGATTCACAAGATGTTTATCTTTCATTTGCTGTATGGACTTGTTAATGTGTGAAAGTTAAATATTTCTAAAAAATAATATTTTGATTTTCGCGCCCTGCACTTGGACGGGCTGTTGTCATATTGAGCCCGACACCGGCCTGCAGCCATAAAAGGTTAAACTATGCCACTTTATGTTTATATACCCTACATTACTCATCTCATATGTATATACTGTACTCTATACCATCTACTGCATCTTGCCTATGCCGTTCTGTACCATCACTCATTCATATATCTTTATGTACATATTCTTTATCCCTTTACACTTGTGTTTGTATAAGGTAGTAGTTGTGGAATTGTTAGGTTAGATTACTCGTTGGTTATTACTGCATTGTCGGAACTAGAAGCACAAGCATTTCGCTACACTCGCATTAACATCTGCTAACCATGTGTATGTGACAAATAACATTTGATTTGATCTGATTCGATGTTAATTATTTGACTAGGCTACCTGTATTTGACATTGTGTTGTTATTTCGCTGAACACTAGATGGTTTCATTTTATTTTTGGAAGTGAAACGAGGCTACTCAGGCGAGAAAAAAACCTCCCCCAAATGTATAGCCCCGTTGGAAAATGTGAATCACATTTTTATTTGCCGTTCCCCCGACAGCATTGTGCATATCCCTGGGTGTTTGGGAATACCTGCCCTACATAAATTGTGCTGGACATCCATTGTGTTGGACATCCAATTGAATTTCACATTTAACACTGTTTTGTGGATGGACTGAACTTAAACTCCGATCCTTGCTGAACAAAACTATTCTTATTTAAATTTTCCTTCAATTCACGGTGGATGATTTTACTCGAATAGGGCACTAATTTTGAAAAATGAATAACCCTTAATAGGGCTAGGCGTCCCACTAGCGGTGATACTGGAGGGCGCGCAATTCAAATAAATAAATCATAAAAATTATGGATATTAAACATTTAGGTACATATAAGTGTCTTATATCGGTTGAAAGCTAAAATTCTTGTAAATCTAACTGCACTGTCACATTTACAGTAGCTATTACAGCGAAAACATTCCATGCGATTGTTTGAGGACGGTGCCCCACATCAAAATATTCTTCCACCGGCACAGGTTTCATAAGTTCACAAATAGCGATTAAATATTCACTTACTTTTTGAAAATCTTCCTCTGATTTGTCATCCAAAGGGTCCCAGCTACAACATGTAGTGTCATTTTGTTAGATAAAATTATTCTTTATATCCCTTTATGGCACCATCGATTTGAGTAATCCACTAGTTCAACATGCAGAGAAAGGAATCTAAAAATMTACCCCTAAACTTTGTTTCAACAATTCAAAATACGTTTCTATTCACTCCTCAGATACCCTAAAACGTAATCAAACTATAATATTTACTAGTTTTTGAAGTTACAAGCCTGAAACCTTGAACATAGACTGCTGACACCCTGTGGAAGCCATAGGAATAGCATCCAAGGAGCTAATTTTCAATTTGACCTTATACTTGCCATTCTAAGAGGATGGTCTCTCTCAACAACAAAAACTTCTGGTTGGTTTTTCTTTGGATTTTCTCTTACCATATCTATTGTGTTATATTCTCTTAAATTATTTTAACATTTCTACAAACGTCAAAATGTTTTCTTTCCAATGGTACCAATTATATGCATATCCTGGCTTCAGGGCCTGAGCAACAGGCAGTTTACTTTGGGCACGTCAGTCAGGCGGAAATTGAGAAAAAAGGGAACTAGCCCTAAGAAGTTTTAAATCTTACTCTCACTTTTTTGCATACCAGAGTTATTTGCTCATACCACTTATTATATACACCTTACCTCTACTCTAATCTTGATCTTTTGTAATCTGATGAAGAAATATAGTCATTCAGCCTCTGATTGGTTCACAAACAAGTGTTTTATTATACACTGAACGCCAAAACACTATGGACATTTTATGAGTGATACCGAATTACCTCCAAGTACAGTATGTTCACGAGGCAAGCCGCCATATGGGCTCGGCTTAATGTGGCGGAACCTATCTGGACTGCATCCCAATGCATTATTACAACCATACTTCAAGAGAGCCAGGGGGAGAAGTACAGGATATGAGGAAAAAGTAGTATGAAAGATAGTCAAGGCAAAGAAATGGAGGTAGTGGGGAAAGGGAGAAAGAATAATAGGGTGATGGGAAAAGAGAGAATGTTGAAGGCAGAGACCAAAATGAAGGGAGGAGGGGAAGGAGAGAAAAGGGCAGATGGATAGGCAGACTGAGTGTGAACACCATCAATGTTGTTGTCTGGGCAGAGGTTAACCTGATTAAGGCTGTTACTGCGGTAATCCCGGATGGGGTGCTTGAGTAGATCATTACTCAGAGGGTAACAAACACAGACAGCCACACACATTCAGGCTAATTCATACAGAATCTCTCCCTCTCTCCCCAATCACATTTTGTTGTGTTATAGCCAACATTTAAAATTGATTAAATTGGACAGAGAAAAAAGTCACTGGCCTATACACAATACCTCATAATATTAAAGTGGAATTCTGTTTTTACAAATAAATAAAAAATGAAAAGCTGAAATGTCTTGAGTCAATAAATATTCAACTACTTTCTTATGGCAAGCCTAAATAAGTTCAGGAGTAAAGATTTGCTTAACCTCTCTGGGATATGTGGGACGGTAGAGTCCCACCTGGCCAACATCCAGTGAAAATGCAGAGCGCCAAATTCAAATAAATTAATATAAAAATTAAACTTTCATGAAATCACACATTCAATATACCAAATTAAAGCAACACTTGTTGTGAATCCAGCCAACGTGTCAGATTTCAAAAATGCTTTACGGCGAAAGCAAACAATGCTATTATCTGAGGATAGCACCCCAGCTAACAATCACAAACCATCATATTTCAACTCTCCCGACGCGACACAAAACGCAGAAATAAAGATATAATTCATGCCTTACCTTTGACGAGCTTCTTCTGTTGGCACTCCAATATGTCCCATAAACATCACAAATGGTCCTTTTGTTCAATTAATTCCGTCGATATATATCCAAAATGTCAATTTATTTGGCGCGTTTGATCCAGAAAAACACCGGTTCCAATTTGCACAACGTGACCACAAAATATCTCAAAAGTAGGCCTCCCGGGTGGCGCAGTGGTCTAGGGCACTGCGCTAGCAGCGCTAGCTGCGCCACCAGAGTCTCTGGGTTCGCGCCAAGGCTCTGTCGCAGCCGGCCGCGACCGGGAGGTCCGTGGGGCGACGCACAATTGGCCTAGCGTCGTCCGGGTTAGGGAGGGTTTGGCCGGTAGGGATATCCTTGTCTCATCGTGCTCCAGCGACTCCTGTGGCGGGTCGGGCGCAGTGCGCGCTAACCAAGGGGGCCAGGTGCACGGTGTTTCCTCCGACACATTGGTGCGGCTGGCTTCCGGGTTGGAGGCGCGCTGTGTTAAGAAGAATTGCGGCTTGGTTGGGTTGTGCTTCGGAGGACGCATGGCTTTCGACCTTCGTCTCTCCCGAGCCCGTACGGGAGTTGTAGCGATGAGACAAGATAGTAATTACTAGTGATTGGATACCACGAAAAAATTGGGGAGAAAAGGGGGTAAAWTTTTTTATAAAAATATCTCAAAAGTTACCTGTAAGCTTTGTCCAAACATTTCAAACTACTTTTGTAATACAACTTTAGGTATTTAACGTAAATAATTGATAAAATTGAAGACGGGATGATCTGTGTTCAATACCGGAGGAAAACAATGTGTAGCATGCTTTCAGGTCATGCGCCTCTAACAAACAGTACACTCACTGGAGCCTCATTCTGAACATGGCTACTTCTTCATTTCTCAAAGGAAAAACCTCAACCAATTTCTAAAGACTGTTGACATCCAGTGGAAGCGATAGGAACTGCAGGAAGGTCCCTTAGAAATCTGGATTCCCAATGAAAACATTTGAAGAGAGTGACCTCAACAACAACAAAAAATCGGAATAGTTTGTCCTCTGGTTTTGCCTGCCAAATAAGTTATGTTATAGTCACAAACATGATTCAAACAGTTTTGGAAACTTCAGAGTGTTTTCTATCCAATACTACTAATAATATGCATGTATTAGCATCTGGGACTGAGTAGGAGGCAGTTTACTCTGGGCACGCTTTTCATCCAAACGTGAAAATGCTGCCCCCTATCCTAGAGAAGTTAACAAATCACATAATAAATTGCATGGACTCACTCTCTGTGCAATAATAGTGTTTAACATGATTTTTGAAGGACTACCTCATCTCTGTATCCCACATATATACATTTGTGTAAGGTCCCTCAGTCAAGCAGTTGATTTCAAACTCAGATTCAAACACAAAGACCAGGGAGGTTGTCCAATGCCTCGCAAAGAAGGGCACCTGTTGGTAGATGTGTCAACAAAAATTTTTATCAGACATTGAATACCCCTTTGAGCATGGTGAAGTTATTAATTACACTTTGGATGGTGTATCAATACACCCAGTCCTTCCTAACTCAGTTGCCGGAGAGGAAGGAAACCGCTCAGGGATTTGGTGACTGGCTAATGGCGACTTTCAAACAGTTTAATGGCTGTGATAGAAAACTCAGGATGGTTCAACAACATTGTAGTTACTCCACAATACTAACCATATTGGCAGAGTGGAAAGAACAACTGTACAGAATACAACTATTCCAAAACATGAATTCTGTTTGCAACAAGGCACTAAAGCAATATTGCAAAAAATGTGGCAAAACAATTAACACTTTGTATTCAGGACAAAGTTATGTTTGGGGCAAGTCCAATACAACACATTACTGAGTACTGCTCTCCATATTTTTAAGCATAGTGGTGGCTGCATCATATTATTGGTATGCTTGTAGTTGTTACAAACTGGGGAGTTCCAGGATAAAAATAAACGGAATGGAGTTAAGCACATGCATAATCCTGGGMGATGAATTCACCTTTCAGCAGGACAACAATTTAAAATACAAGGCCAAATCTACAATGGAGTTTCTTACCAAGAAGACAGTGAATGTTCCTGAATGGCCGAGTTACAGTTTTGACTTAAATCTGCTTGAAAATCTATGGCAAGACCTGAAAATGTTTATTTAGCAGTGATCAACAACCAATTTGACAGAGCTTGAAGAATTTTGCAAAGAATAAAAAAGTGCAAATGTTGCACAATCCAGGTGTGGAAAGCTCTTAGAGACGTACCCAGTTAGACTCAACTGTAATCGCTGCCAAAGGTGATTCTAACATGCATTGACTCAGGGGGTTGAATAATTATCTAATCAAGATATATTAGTGCTTCATATTTATTTTTATAAACGTTAGAGTATTTTATGTAGATCATTGACTAGAACAACAACACAACAACAACACAACAAAATGTGGAAAAGGTCAAGGAGTGTGAATACTTTCTGAACGACACTGGTAAAGAACAACCAGGAAGACTGTTTTTCTAACTCCACCCCTTTATAAAATTAGTTTTGTGGTCCCATAGCGTACCGGGTTTCAGACAATTAGCTAATTAAGTGTATTACACATTAGCCCTGGGAGATAGATTATTTATCAAGCAAGAGTAGTTCACCAAGTCACCTTCACTGCACCAACACTCATGCAGACTGCTTTCTCTTAATCCCATTTATAGCTACAGAGGTCTGAGGGATGCTAATAAATGATGTTAAGGAGCTCTGCTCTGGCAGGCCAATCCATCAGCAGGGTTTGGCAAGGTCAATAAACTTTAGTTACACTTTCACACTATCGTGCTGAACCAAACCATACTGTGCATTCTTGGATATTTTATTTTTATACTGTCCAATTTTCAGCATGGTATCAAAAACTACTGAATGGTGGATGCGCAATAAGGCCTGCCCAGTTCTGCTAGGCTGCGCTCAACTCAGTAGTGTGAAAAGGGTGAAATACACCCATCTTTTGAAAACAATGCATAAGCTTATAGTGGTTCCCAAACTATGCTGTTTCCCACCAAAAGCTTTTTCAATATTTCTTTGCCCAACTAATATAACAAAATAAATGTTTCTAGTCATGAGCCAGCCTMTTGTTACGCTGCAAATAAACCAGTCCTGTTCATTTGGACACAATGGAAAACGCTTCAAAAAGTATGGTAACAGAAAATACAAAGGAGCATTTCTTATTGGACAAGTCAAGGTTGTCCCTCCTTCTTTCAGTCTGTTTTCTTTCGTCTGATGCGTAATGATCCCTCTGTTCCCATCATTTCGGAAACACGGCTCTACAGCTATCTTTTATTCCAGAAAGCAATCATAACAATGTTGGACATGTTTGACTAGAATATCTCCACAAGTCAAACAGTCGTTCCAAGAGAGAAGTGTCCCCTTTTAATTTCAACTGATAACTGACATTCACCATAACTAGATATGTCAAAAGACTCGAGAAACTTTACAGTGCTCGTCCTCAAGTTTGGATAAAAGGGAATAGAGTGAGTACAAATGAAACTAACAGTGACATACTGTTCTTAGAATACAAATGGCAAATCAATTATATGACACTCACACATGTACGCGCTCTCACACAAACACACATCTAGTCCATTCTGCTGATCCAGCCAGGCAGTTTCTCTGGATCACTTTGAAGAGACTTAATGATGTACCTTTGATTTTAAAAGGCTACATTTGGTTGGTAATGAGTCAAATAAGAGCTATATGATATTTTTTCACACTGATATTGAGACAGTGTATGAGCTGAATCTGCACTTATTTTACATTGAAAAAGGGGATATTAAACAATCACACGTCCCTATGAAAATAATAGCGCTCAATAATAGCGCTCGTAGCCCGTTCATTCATCCTGAAAGGACTGGGAGAGAGGTTTTTAACGGAGAATGTAATCTAACGGCCATGGAGCTCAAAATCAAGGTCCTTCCGGTATTGAATCAGTGGTACGTTTCCTTTGGAGTAAATTMATTTCAATTAAAGAGGGTCGATACACAGTCAATCACAGACACTAAAACAGTACACTTCTACAGTAAAGAAAGTGAACTGGGTGGGAATACTGTTGCTCAACATTCTTCTAAACTTGCACACTCAGGAAAATGCAAAGCAAGTGCCTTCAATGCACATGAAGGCAATTATAAATGGATTACCTTACCTATCTTTATACATAGTGTCCCAACAGTAAAGGACCACATAAGATGGAAAATGCTTGGTTAAAACCTTGCCTAATGCTGCGATACACTGAAAAATAAACATGTTGATTCAATGTACAATTGCAAGGCAACCAGCTGCAATAGGATTGTGAGTTTACTCAACTTTTGGTCATATTTGCTGACCCAACATGCCCAAACGTTGCGTAAACTCTAAATTATTTAGCAGCTGGTTGCCTTACAATTGTACTCTGAATCAACCTCAATGCCATTTTGTTGAGCAAATTCACAATCCTATTGCAGCTGGTTGCCTTGAATTAGCCTCTATTCATTGCTTACAATTAGATTTTTTAAATAAAAGTCACAATTATTGCACATGTGGAACTGAGATTATTTAAAGATATTTAAACATATTTCGGGTTAAGTCAGATCCATGCATTAACCTCCAGATGGTCGGCCAAAGTAAAATATATTGTATGGGGTGGCCATTACATTCAAACAWAATTGTGACCAAAACACATTGGGTATGTGTGACATGCATCAACTTAAAAGACAGGTGTTCAAACAAAGCAATGAGTAATACCACGTTAACCCCAACTATCAGTAAAGAATGGCTGGCATACCATTATAATGTCCAACGTATGCCTATAACTATTTTTAATAATTTCATAATTAATAAAGTTTATTTCAAAACCATCTAAAATCCGGTGTTTCTATGTCAAATGGTTTTAATATATTTCAGTCTTCTGTGATGTACTGTATATAAAGTGTAATATTGGGATGCAAACTCCTTAGTCAAATACATTTCAACTCAGTTTTTCACAATTTCTGACATTTAATCCAAGTAAAAATTCCCTGTTTTAGGTCAGTTAGGATCACCACTTTATTTTAAGAATGTGAAATGTCAGAATAATAGTACAGAGAATGATTTATTTCAGCTTTTATTTCTTTCATCACATTCCCAGTGGCAGAAGTTTACATACACTCAATTAGTATTTGGCAGCATTACCTTTCAATTGTTTAACTGGGGTCAAACGGTTTGGGTAGCCTTCCACAAGCTTCCCACAATAAGTTGGGTGAATTTTGTCCCATTCCTCCTGACAGAGTCAGGTTTGTAGGCTTCCTTGCATGCACACACTTTTTAAGTTCTGCCCACACATTTTCTACAGGATAGATGTCAGGGCTTTGTGATGGCCACTCCAATACCTTGACTTTGTTGTCCTTCAGCCATTTTGCCACAACTTTGGAAGTATGCTTGGGGTCATTGTCCATTTGGAAGACCCATTTGCGACCAAGCTTTAACTTCCTGACTGATGTCTTGAGATGTTGCTTCAATATATCCACATCATTTTCCTACCTCATGATGCCATCTATTTTGTGAAGTGCACCAGTCCTTTCTGCAGCAAAGCACCCCCACAACATGATGCTGCCACCCCCGTGCTTCATGGTTGGGGTGGTGTTCTTCGGCTCCCTCACCCTTTTTCCTCCAAATATAATGATGGTCATTATGGCCAAACGGTTCTATTTTTGTTTCATCAGACCAGAGGACATTTCCTCAAAAAGTACGATCTTTGTCTCCATGTGCAGCTGCAAACCGTAGTCTAGTATTTGTATGGTTGTTTTGGAGCAGTGGCTTCTTCCTTGCTGACCGGTCAATATATGCCTTGTTTTACTGTGGATATAGATACTTTTGTGCCTGTTTTCTTCCAGCATCTTCACAAGGTCCTTTACTGTTGTTCTGGGATTGATTTGCACTTTTCGCACCAAAGTACGCTCATCTCTAGGAGACAGAAYGCGTCTTCTTCCTGAGCGGTATGACGGCTGTGTGGTCCCATCTTGTTTATACTTGCGTACTATTGTTTGTACAGATGAACGTGGTACCTTCAGACATTTGGAAATTGCTTCCAAGGATGAACCAGACTTGTGGAGCTCTGCAATTGTTTTCTGAGGTCTTGGCATGATGTCAATGAAAGAAGCACTGAGTTTGAAGGTAGGCCTTGAAATACATCCACAGGGACACCTCCAATTGACTCAAATTATGTCAATTAGCCTATCAGAAACTTCTATAAGCCATGACATTTTCTGGAATTTTTCAAGCTGTGTAATGGCACAGTCAACTTAGTGTATGTAAACTTCTGACCCACTGGAATTGTGATACGGTGAATTAAGTTAAATAATCTGTCTGTAAACAATTGTTGGAAAAATTACTTGTGTCATGTACAAAGTAGATGTCCTAACCGACTTGGCAAAACTATAGTTTGTTAACATGAAATTTGTGGAGTGGTTGAAAAACGAGTTTTAATGACTCCAACATAAGTGTATGTAAACTTCCGACTTTAACTATATCTGACATGTGTGAGGTGTATACTTTTGTTTCAAAGTAGATTTGTTTAAGACTACCAAGAATTACTCTGTGACCTTGATTTAGCCCACTGCAGTAAAATGTWAAAAATTATATTAAAATTACCCCAACCATGCTGCTTAACCAGTTTTGCATTGATCTATATTGTCTTCAAAACCCAGATTGAGCCACAATTTCTCTTTCAATCASTTTAAAACAAGTAAAGCATAAGTGCAAGATAGTCCAACAAGTACTGTATCAATACATGTTCTTCCTCTCACAAAGCAGGGACCCTGTCTCTTAGACTAAACATTTCCTTCAAAAACAAGTAGGCCTATTAATACTGTATCCAGATTCTTTTAACAAATCAAGTAGGCAACAGCACAATATTAGTTATGTATGAGTGGCATTACCAACTTCTCTATGTGTCACGATCGTGTGGAGGAGAGACGGACCAAAACGCAGCATGTGGAAAATAAGCCATCTTCTTTTATTTTTACTACGAAGATGAACATGAAACGAAACACTATTACAAACTATACAAAAAACAACAAACGACCGTGAAGCTATAAACGTAGTGCACACACACACACAGGCTACAAACGTTCAACATAGACAATTCCCCACAACCAGCTAAAGCCTATGGTTGCCTTAAATATGGCTCCCAATCAGAGACAACAATAACCAGCTGTCTCTAATTGAGACCCAATTCAGGCAACCATAGACTTTCCTAGATACCTACACTCAACCATAGACACAGCTAGACTACTATACTAAACATAAACCCAACTACTCTAATAAACCCCCTAAACCTTACAACCACCCTAGACACTACAAAAACCACATACATTCCCCATGTCACACCCTGACCTAACCAAAATAATTAAGAAAACAAAGAATACTAAGGCCAGGGCGTGACACTTTGGCACAAACTAAACAGACACACCTGTGTCAATCTATTTCAAAATGGTCCGTACTGTATCAATCTTGAAACAAAGCGGTGAGCAGTTATTCTGTTTCCTTAAGGCCATGGAAGAAGTTGAGGTAGTCTAAAGAACAATTGGCTGGAGATAGGTTGAGGTAGGAAATACAATGCAGAATAACGTAATATGAAATGTTGATCAGCCATCAACATGACACTGCCAACGAATTGCAGTTGTATCATGGCCTTTGTACATTTCCCCTTCAATTCAGCTGTTAAAGCTTGTTTTTGAGAGACTACTCTTATCACTAGAACCGCCAAGACAGTGACCATTTTTAGTTTGTCATTTTAATAACTTAATTTCAATAAAAACCTTGAACATACCTGTCCCTGACTTTTCCTAAATATGTGTGTTTTACATTCTAGCAGTACTTTTAGATAAATGTCATGAAAGAAAAACACTTTCTAAGCATTTCATCCTCAAAGTGCCATGATGTATGCATATTTAACAGTAGAACAGTCAGGCCTCAACGAGTAAGCTACCAATAGCCGCCTGTCTAATGAATCCATTTAATATACACAATCAAGGAAACCCATTAATATTTCCTTTATGAAGGTCATTAAAACATGATACTATGACAATTTATTTCAAAAGAAAATAGAATATTTTGAGTTTTATTCATCTGCTCTTAGTAGCTGAAGCTATATGGCTGTGCCATGCCAATGAAATCAACTTGTTCATATAGCAGACATCACACACTTATATTCCCCTGCCCTACCACAGTCAACACACATACAGTATTTTACAGTAAGAATATAATGTAAATAACAGAATAAAATAGAAAATATATTTTTCCCAAATGGCTATTGCTGATAGTCACCAGGACTCCCCTGGAGCCGCGGTTATTCTAGGAAAAAGTTATATTTTGAAATAGAGCCCATCTGCTCAATTTGTAGAGGTTTGGCCTGCATGGACCTCTGTAGGATGATTTGAAAGAAGTGCTTTGTCAATGCGTGCTGCGTTGGTCAGCAGTCTCTTTATTCTCAATTTGACAATTGATAATATCGTCTCCCAATCAATTATCAATTTAATCTAGTCTTCAGGCCACATTTATTATTATATGTGTTAATATTGTTTCAATATTGTTTAAGTATTGTTTGGACAGACCAGCTGGGCAGGCAACTGTTGTCTTACAGTCAGAAATACACTTTCGTCTTATTTTAATATTTACATTCTATGCACTTCTGGATCAATCAATACATTTGGCAGATTACAATTTACGTTCGGTGTCCTGAAGTTTCATATGACCTATTTTAACATAATAAATGGTTAACGCAGTGGGTAGATCTCACAGATCTTTAAGCACAACTCCCTCTTCTAAGATGATTGCTATGTTGGTGTAACGAACGTCTACTTCGTCCTCCTCCTCAGATGAGGAGAGGAGAGAAGTATCAGATGACCAAAATGCAGCGTGGTAATTTGACATGATATTTATTTTTAAAAAACAGACGAAGACGGAAAACTCTTAAACAAACTACAAAACAACAAACGATGTAGACAGACCTGGACTTGGAACTTACATACAACGAAGAACGCACAAACAGGTACAGACTACAAACAAACGAACGAACGATACAGTCCCGTGTGGTAAAAAACATACAAACACCGGAAACAACCACCCAAAACCAACAATGTGAAACAACCTACCTTAATATGGTTCTCAATCAGAGGAAACATAAACCACCTGCCTCTAATTGAGAACCATATCAGGTAACCCATTAACCAACATAGATACACATAACATAGAATGCCCAACCAAACTCACGCCCTGACCGACTAACACATACAAAAACAACAGAAAACAGGTCAGGAACGTGACAGTTGGGCAGGGGGTTGGTCAAGGCTACATCATCGTTGACCATCCTTAGATTGGCAACTCAAACTAGCTAAAATGGTGCCGACACAGGGAGCCTCGCTTTGAGCTCCGATAAAACATTGCAGGTTTCTACTTTTATTTCTTGTTTTTCTTAATAAGTTGTTTTGTGCATTACGACATACACCCGGGTAGAACTTTTGGAATGTGAATTGCTGGGTACTCACCGTCCACCCCGAATTCCCTGAAACAGCAGAACAATGTATTAGCTTCTTCGGCAAGGTGCCGAGTTGCTTGGGAGTCCTAACGGAGAGTAGGAAGCAAAGACGTCGAATGAGATTAAGACGCCGGGCAACCCTCCCTCCATTACCGAGCATACTACTCGCCAATGTTCAATCATTAATGAACAAACTTGACGAACTCAGAGCGAGGATCACCTTCCAGAGGGACATCAGATCCTGCAACATACTCTGTTTTTCTGAGACTTGGCTTTCCTCTGACATCCAGACTGATTAAAAATAACCTCTCTCTGGCAAGAGCAAGGGTGGTGGGCTCTGCTTTATGACCAACACCGCATGGTGCGATGGGGGAAATGTACAGGAAATTGCGAGTTTCTGCTCTGCCGACTTGGAACACTTGGTCATTTAATGTTGTCCTCTTTACCTTCCGAGAGAGTTCATGCAGATTATCGCCATGGCTATGTACATCCCGCCCCAAGCCGACATCAAAAAGGCTCTCAAAGATCTTCATTGGACCCTGAACAAACTGGAGACTTCATTCCCAGAGGTAGCATTCATTGTTGCGTGGGACTTTAACAAAAGTAATTTGAGAATCATGCTCCCAAATTATTACCAACACAAAATTCTACTTTTGACCACTGCTACACGCCTTTTCGACATGGGTACAAGGCCCTCTCCCGTCCTCCTTTCGGAAAATCCGACCATTACTCCATTTTGTTTCTCCCTGCCAAACAAAGACTCAAGAGGGAAGTTCCAGTGATTAGGTCTGTACAGCATTGGTCCAACCAATCAGAATTCACGCTCCAAGACTATGTTGATCAAGTGGACTGGAATTACGTTCCAGGTTGCCTCAGGAGATAGTGTCAATGAATGTGCCGACTCAGTCACCGGATTCATAAAGAAATGCATAGATGTAATACTAATGTGATACCGTAGGAGAACTGAAAGAGAGGTATGCTGCTTATAAACAGGGCAAGGTGACAATAGTTTGGTTAACTTCTTATCGCTGGGGGCAGTATTGAGTAGCTTGGATGAATAAGGTGCCCAGAGTAAACTGCCTGCTACTCAGTACCAGTTGCTAATATATGCATATTATTAGTATATTTGGATAGACAACACTCTGAAGTTTCTAAAACTGTATGAATGATGTCTGTGAGTATAACAGAACTCATATGGCAGGCAAAAACCTGAGAAAGAATCCAACCAGGAAGTGGGAAATCTGAAGTCGGTGGTTTTTCAACTCATTCCCTATTGAAGATACAGTGGGATATTGGTCATGTTGCCCTTCCTAAGGCTTCCACTAGATGTCAACAGTCTTTAGAACCTTGTTTGATGCTTCTACTGTGAAGGGGAGCCGAATGAGAGGGGATTGAGTAAGGTTTCTCCCAGAGTGCCACAAGCTGACCATGCGCGTTCATGTGAGAGTTAGCTTGAGTTCCATTGCATTTCTGAAGACAAAGGAATTCTCTGGTTGGAACATTATTGAAGATTTATGTTTGATTCCATACTTCGTTTGACATGTTTCTGCGGACTGTAACGGAACTTTGTCTGCTCCTAGTGAACGCGCTTTGTGAGTTTGGATTTGTTTACCAAACACGCTAACAAAAGGAGGAATTTGGACATAAATGATGGACATTATCGAACAAAACAAACATTTATTCTGGAACTGGGATTCCTGGGAGTGCATTCTGATGAAGATCATCAAAGGTAAGTGAAAATGTATAATGTTATTTCTGACTTCTGTTGACTGCACAATATGGCGGATATCTTTTTTGGCTTGTTTGGGCTCTGAGCGCCGTACTCAGATTATTGCATGGTTTGCTTTTTCCGTAAAGCTTTTTTGAAATCTGACACAGCGGTTGCTTTAAGGAGAAGTGTATCTAATGTTCCATGTATAACACTTGTATTTTCATCAACATTTATAATGAGTATTTCTGTAAATTGATGTGGCTCTCTGCAAAATCACCGGATGTTTTTGGAACTACTGAACATAACGCGCCAATGTATACTGAGATTTTTTGATATAAATATGAACTTTATCCAACAAAACATACATGTATTGTGTAACATGAAGCCCTTTGAGTGTCATCTGATGAAGATCAAAGGTTAGTGATTCATTCTATCTCTATTTCTGATTTTTGTGACTCCTCTCTTTGGCTGGAAAAATGGCTGTGTTTTTCTGTGACTTGGCTCTGACCTAACATAATCGTTTGAGAGGCTTTTCGGCGAAARCACATTTGAAATCGRACACTGTGGTGGAATTAACAAGAAGTGTATCTTTAAAATGGCGTGAAATACTTCTATGTTTGAGGATTTTTAATTATGAGATTTCTGTTTTTGAATTTGGCGCCCTGCACTTTCACTGGCTGTTGTCAAATCGATCCCGTTAACCTCTTAGTGAATAGGGGGCGCTGTTTTCACTTTGGGAAATAATCGTGCCCAAATTAAACGGCCTCGTACTCTGTTCTAGATCATACGATATGCATATTATTATTACTATTGGATAGAAAACACTCGAATGAGAGCTTTTGGAGTGACAGGTCCGCCCTATTGGCAGTATTCAGCTGCGCACCAGGGAACACTACATTGTTTTCTGCAATACGTTAGGTATACACGACGAAATGCTCCGTCTGCGACGTTATTGGATACATATGAGAAAAACATCMTAAAGATGGATTTTCAACTGAGTTTGACCAGTTTATTCGACAATTATTGTGACTTTTGGAATTTTTCGTTCCATGCGCCAAGAGTTGATGGACATGTGCCCTCCACAATGCTAGCCAAAGTTGCTAATTCGATAGAAGAAATGGACATTCTAAAACAAAACAACGATTTATTGTGGAACTAGGACTCCTTGCACTACATTCTGATGGAAGATCATCAAAGGTAAGAGAATATTTATGATGTTATTTCGTATTTTTGTGGAATATGTTGGCTCCAACATGGCGGAGAATGGCTGGGCGCTGTCTCAGAATTTTGCATGCTGTACTTTGTACTAAAGTTATTTTTTWAAATCTAACACAGCGGTTGCATTAAGAACCAGTGTATCTTTCATTTGCTGTACAACATGTATTTTTTAGCAAAGTTTATGATGAGTTTTTTGGTTAGATATTTTGGACAGTCACGTATTCACAATGTAAAACCACGATTTGTAGCTATAAATATGCACATTTTCGAACAAAACATAAATGTATTGTATAACATGATGTTATAAGACTGTCATCTGATGAAGTTGTTCAAAGGTTAGTGATTAATTTTAATCTCTATTTGTGGGTTTTGTGAAAGCTATGTTAGCGGTGAATAAATGGCGTTGTGTGTTTGGCTATTGTGGTGAGGTAACATAAATATATATTGTGTTTTCGCTGTAAAACACTTAAATAATCTGAAATATTGTCTGGATTCACAAGATGTTTATCTTTCATTTGCTGTATTGGACTTGTTAATGTGTGGAAGTTAAATATTTCCCAAAAATATTTTTGAATTTCGCGCACTGCGAAGGCAACGGAATGTTGTGGGTGTTCCGCTAGCGGAACCCCGGGGCGAGAAAGATTAACGGGATCTTAGCCCGATCTCAGTCAAAAGAGGGACGGTAGCGTCCCACCTGGCCTAAATCCGGTGAATTTGCAGAGCGCGAAATTCAAACTACAGAATTATAAATATTGAACATTCATAAAATCACAAGTGTAATACATCAAAATAAAGCTTAACTTGTTAATCCAGCCGCTGTGTCAGATTTTAAAAAGGCTTTACGGCGAAAGCACACCATGCGATTATCTGAGGACAGCGCCCCGCATACAAAACAGGAAAAACATATTTCAACCAGGCAGGTGCGCCACGAAAGTCAGAAATAGCGATATAATAAATGCCTTACCCTTGATGATCTTCTTCTGTTGGCACTCCAAAAGGTCCCAGTTACATCACAAATGGTCCTTTTGTTCGATAATGTCCTTCTTTATATCCATAAATACTCAGTTTAGCCATTGCGCTTCAGTCAATAATCCACCAGTTTCCATCCATCAAAATGTATACAAAATGAATCGCAAACGTTAATAATAAACTTTTCAAACAAGTCAAAAAACGTTATAATCAAACCTCAGGTAGCCTAATACGTAAATAAACAATCACATTTAAGACAGAGAATCGTTATTGTCCTTACCGGAGAAAAATACCAAAGAACGCGCTCTCTTCCACGCGCTTGGAAACACTACAGCCAAAATGGGAGACACCTAGAAAAACTACAATTTCTGGCTCATTTTTCCAAAAACCAGCATGAAACTCTTTCTRMMATCACGGTTGACAACTCCATTGTGTCCTCCTCCCAGAGTGCTAAGAACCTTGGCGTGATCCTGGACAACACCCTGTCGTTCTCAACTMACATCAAGGCGGTGACCCGTTCCTGTAGGTTCATGCTCTACAACATTCGCAGAGTACGACCCTGCCTCACACAGGAAGCRGCGCAGGTCCTAATCCAGGCACTTGTCATCTCCCGTCTGGATTACTGCAACTCGCTGTTGGCTGGGCTCCCTGCCTGTGCYATTAAACCCCTACAACTCATCCAGAACGCCGCAGCCCGTCTGGTGTTCAACCTTCCCAAGTTCGATCAAGATATCAGGTATGAAGGTAAAACCCACATGCAGACAACTTCAAATGAACAATGGTTTAATAATCCAACAGGGGCAGGCAATAGGCAGGTCAAGGCAGGCAGGGGTCAGTAAACAAGAGATGGGGCAACGGTACCGGATGGCAGGCAGGCTCAGGGTCAGGGTAGGCATAGGTCAATAATCCAGAGGTTGGGCAAAGGTACAGGTTGGCAGGCAGGCTCAGGGGCAGGCAGAGTGGTCAGGTAGGCGGGCTCAGATTCAGGACAGGCAAGAGTCAAAACCAGCAGGGCGAGCAAAAGGGAGACTGGGAAAAGCAGGAGCTGAGACAAAAATGCTGGTTGACTTGACAAACAAGACAAACTGGCAACAGACAAACAGAGAACACAGGTATAAATACACAGGGGATAATGGGAAAGATGGGTGACACCTGGAGGGGGGTGGAGACAATCCCAAAGACAGGTGAAACAGATCAGAGTGTGACACAAGATGGCGAAACACAAGTATAGAGAAAAAGTGAGAGAGAGCAATTCAGTGGGTTGGACACAAGACGTGTGTGGCAGGGGCTCCTAATGATCACGGAACCCCCTAGAGTTGATTGATGCACTGGTGTATCAATACAAGTAACATCATTTTAAAAGTCCCCATCAAAATCCGTCAGTTTTAAGCTAGAGATATGTTTTTTTCCATTGGATGCGTCTMAATCCACCACATCTGCTGATGTCTCGCATCTGTGGGGAAAGGTGGCAGAGCTAGAGTGGTTTTTGTCAGACTCAATGGAAAGATGAGACTCTCACAAACGGGTGACGGGACTCGTCTGAAGACGGTACTGTCGATGTGCCAACTTCTGTTTGTCGCGTCCAAACCGTTTGGGCTGCAAACTAATKTGACCCCAATGTGGAAAGGGCAGATTCTCGTGAACAGAATGGTGTTCTTCGTTTTGCTTTGCGACTCCCACAAGTGTCACAGGACACAGGACAGCATTTACCCAGTCAAGTACATAAAATAAATCTGTAGGAGAAAGACCAGACACACATGCTCTCACACACCAATAGAAACATTTAGGCATACCATGCACATAGTCAACAGGCTGGCAGGTTTCTCTCTCAAATACAAGAGTATCCAAAGCAGTAGTTTCAGATGGGTCATGGCATCAGAGTTCTGAAACACAGTAAACATTTTAGGGGAGACTGAACAGCATAGGCCTATTCCATTGTAGTTGTTAGGGCTAGCGGGACACCTGTCGACAACTTCCGGTGAAATTGGAGGGCGCGCAATTCAAATAAATAATCATAAAAATGATGGATATTAAACATTTAGGTACATACAAGTGTCTTATATCGGTTAAAAGCTTAAATTCTTGTTAACCTCTTGACGCTAGGGTTCAGATTATTATTATTTTTTTAAATAACGTTCCCAAGGTAAACGGACTATTTCTCAGGTCCAGATCGTAGAATATGCATATAATTTACAGATTAGGATAGAAAACACTCCAAAGTTTCCAAAACTGTCAAAATATTGTCTGTGAGTATAACAAAACTGATTCTGCAGGCGAAAACCTGAGAAAATCTAACCCGGAAGTGATTTTTTTTATTTTTTATCTATGTTTCCTGGCCTGTCTTTCTTCCATTTAAAAGGGTTTCAACCAGATTCCTTTTCCAATGGTTTACTCAGGCTGTGACCAGGCTTTAGACATAGTTTCAGGTTTTTATTTAGAAAAATTTGCGAGATTTTTCAAAACTAGTGAGGTGTCCTCTGATTAGTTCCTGCGCGCGAGAGGGTAGCTCTCCATTTTTCTTTTTCTCTCTTATTGAATAGGTTAAGGTCCGGTTGAAATATTATCAATTATGTTTGTTAAAAACAACCTGAGGATTGATTATAAAAAACATTTGACATGTTTCTACGACCATTACGGATACTTTTTGGAATTTTTGTCGAACGGAACGAGGCTTTGGTTTTCTGAACATAACGCGCAACCCAAATGGCGTTTTTTTGTTATAAAAGTAATATTTATCGAACATTTTTTATTTTTTTTGTGTAACTGGGAGTCTCGTGAGTGCAAACATCCGAAGATTATCAAAGGTAAACGATTCATTTTATTGCTTTTCTGACTTTCGTGACCAAGCTAACCAACCTAATATAAGGCTAACTGTTCTAGCATTGATTGATACACACACAAAAGCTTAGATTGCTTTCGCTGCAAAGCATATTTTCAAAATCTGACAGGATAGGTGGATTAACAACAAGCTAAGCTGTGTTTTGGTATATTTCACTTGTGATTGCATGATTATAAATATTTTTAGTAATATTTTTGAATCTGATACGTTTGGGAATTGTCTTCTGCCTTTCAGGACCGAAACGAGGCTGTAGTTTTCTGAACATAACGCGCAACCCAAATGGCGTTTTTTTGTTATAAAAGTAATATTTATCAAACAAAAAGAACATTTACTGTGACTGGGAGTCTCGTGAGTGCAAACATCCGAAGATTACCAAAGGTAAGCGATTCATTTTATTGTTTTTCTGACTTTCGTGACCATGCTAATTTGGGGCTAGCTGTTCTAGCATTGATTGATACACTCACAAAAGCTTGGATTTCTTTCGCTGTAAAGCATATTTTCAAAATCTGACACGATAGGTGGATTAACAACAAGCTAAGCTGTGTTTTGGTATATTTCACTTGTGATTGCATGATTATAAATATTTTGCGCCCTGCAATTCAGCGGTTGTTTAGGAAAATGATCCCGTAAAAGGGATCCGTAGAAAGTCTGCATGGTCATTCTCTCTTCCTCTCGCTTTCCTCCCAGACCAGACCACCATAGCTTCAGAATAAAGAAGATAAATATTTTTTTTACACTACTGAACCAAACCAAGTCAAGCTGAGCTTTGCTGGGCTGGAACACATTCATCCACCATAGTTGCTGTAACTGTACAGGAACGGTCCCTGTGAAAAAAATATATCTCAGCCTCCCCAGTCTGTTTTGGGTCTACCTGCATTGTCCGATTTATAATAGGCTTTACAGCGAAAGCCTGACATGCGATTGTTTGAGGATGGCGCTCCACATCAAAATATTTTTCACCCAGCACAGGCTTCGTAAAATCACAAATAGCGATGAAATATTCAGAAACTTTTCTGAAAATCTTCCTCTGATTTGAATCCCAAGGGTCCCAGCTACAACATGCTTGGTCGTTTTGTTAGATAAAATCATTCTTTATATCCCAAAAAGTCAGTTTAGTTGGCGCCATCGATTTGAGTAATCCACTCATTCAACATGCAGAGAAAGGAATCCAAAAAGCTATCGCTAAACTTTGTTAAAACAAGTCAAAATACAATTCTAGTTAATCCTCAGATATTCTAAAATGTAATTAAACTATAATATTTCATACGGAAAGAAGTATGTTCAATAGAAAGCAAAATTAGCAATTGCGCGACCTCTTTGTCGCGCGCACAGACAGTTTTACAAGTCTGACTCCCAGTACCAAAACTCTAAATTCTTCCTTGTTTGGGAATAAACAAGCCTGAAACCTTCAAAAAAAACTGTTGACATCTAGTGGAAGCCATAGGAATTGCAATTTGGGAGCTGGAATTGCATAGGACCCATTGCTTTCCATTGAAAGGAGTATGGGCTCTCAAAAAACAAAACTTTGTCTTTGGTTTTTCTCCTACCATATCAATTGTGTTATAGTCTCATACATTATTTTAACATTTCTACAAACTTCAAAGTGTTTTCTATCCAATGGTACCAATTATATGCATATCCTGGCTTCTGGGCACGTCAGTCAGACAGGAAGTGGCGAAAAATAGACCCTAGTCTGAAGAAGTTTGAATCAGATACAGAAAGTCTGCATGGTCATTCTCTCTTCCTCTGCTTTCCTCACAGACCAGACCACCATAGCTTCAGAATAAAGAAGATAAATATTTTTTTTACACTACTAAACTGAACCAAACCAAGTCAAGCTGAGCTTTGCTGGGCTGGAACACATTCATCCACCATAGTTGCTGGAACTGTACAGGAACGGTCCCTGTGAAARAAATATATCTCAGCCTCCCCAGTCTGTTTTGGGTTGGCACCATAGGAGAGTGACTATGCTTCCTTGCTGAATCAGGGCAGGAACAAAAAGAGAAAGAACCAACCATAGAGATGCATAACAAAACAATGACTAATCATTTCATGTGACCACACTTTTACTCAACACCAAAACAGTAAGACAACGTCAATGTTACCTGTTAATCAAGTGTGTCCAGGAGGGAGTGAAGTTCATCCCTGAATGCCCCCCTTCTGGCCCTGTATAGCTTTATCAGTTGTGGTGCATGTGTAACCAAAAAGCTAAGGAAAGTTCCCTTGGGGTCCCTCTATGTGATTCGGTAAAACTCTGTACAGAGCTGAAAATAAATAAAGCACTGTCTCTTATTTAATGAAAGTCAGTGCTTCTCAAATTCAGTAGAGGCTTCTGGTGAGAGTGCTTGGCTGAAGTTATAGGTTGGAGCAGAACAAGATTAATAGATGCCATTTAAATAAAATTAGTCCATCCTCCCACTATTCCCACCAGGAGCCTCCACTATTCTCAATCCATGCCTTTTGGGAGACCTTGTTTTAGCCATATAAAACACCATATTCATTCTATCAACTAATCACCAACCTCTTGCCTGTTAAATCAGACCAGTTTGTGCAGGACTAGAACAAACATGTGCACACCCTGACAAGACAGATTTGAGAACACAGTACTCAAGTAATGTGAGGTGACAGGAAAATGAATGTACCTAATCTTCCAGGAAAAGGGCTGGCCATCACTTTCTGTAACCAGAGGTGGCTCTTCTATGATCTCTCTTCTTCTCAATGAAAATGTCCAATCCATTTTGGAGGAAATGAGGGTCATGTTGCAATACTTATTTTTAATTTCTTCCTCCAGCACTGTTCTTTCCTTTTGAAGACTTTCATCTGTATGGCCAGTCAAATGGTCTAGGGGGAAATTCAAAACAGCTTGAGTAGCCTGTTTGCAATCTCTTTTCAAAATGTTTAGTTGTACTTCGGCGCAACCTGCATGCCGCAGCTTCTGTCGGTAGTTGCCAAGTTTGTATGTAATGTTCTTCTTCCATCCATACCATCCTGTTCCCTGACCTGGCTCTGAAAGGCATTAGTGTTTCAGGATGAGAGCTGTAGCAACATAATCAATATTCTGGCTCAAGGATACGGTTTGATGGAAATCTCCATTTCTCTTTTTACACACAGATATGTTTTCTTCTCCTCATACATTGCCTTTGCGCAGTCTCAGTTCAACATCATACGAAAAAGTAGGAATCTGGAAAGTAGATGGCCACGGATTATTTGGACATTGGCTAAGGGTGGAAGGTGTAGAACTCTCATGGGAACTGCATGACATCGAGGGAGAGAGACTGGCAGTGTCTAGTGAAGAAACCAAGAGAGGTTCCTCTAGTTCCTTAAAATTCCAGAGCACCTTTAAAGTTGCCTTCTCTGGGGGTAGATCTGAAATGTCAATAAAATTAGTGAGTTAATTCCCACATTCTGGGTCCTCGAACTGCAGATCAAAGTTTCCTTTAAGTTTTCCTGAAGAAATACTGTCAGTTCATTCAGTGACTCAAGGTTGTCCACTATGGCATAGTTGCTGTCCAATAGGCTCACGTGAACTACAATGTTCATCATACAAAACATGACCACTGGTGAGAAATTGTAGATGTCTGACAAACCACTACACTCCAGGAAACACAATCATGACCTCAAAGCAATGCGTGGGACATGAAAAACTCTACATCAGGCTTTCTCAAACCGTTGTGTCCGCAGAGCCCACCAGTTTCACACACCTGAATAGCTTAACAAGTGTATGTGCACGTGAAAAACATTTCCCGTCTTCATAAATCTCCTCAGAGTAGGAGTGCTGATCTTGGAACAGTTTTGCATTTTAGGTCATAATGAATAACAGGGGGAGTTGATCCTAGATCAACACTCCTACTCTGAGACCCTTTATAATGCGTGTCCAGAACTAGCCCGAAGATCCGCTGGATTGCGTAGTTCTTCCTGACATTGTTAGTGATCCGTTAAAAAAAACAAGTAAATAGTGACCGCTAGAGGCTGTTCAGGCTGGTCCAGGACAAGACACGTGCTGCCAAGGAAAAAATTATTTTGTACGTTTTTAAAAAATCAGCCTGCAAGCAAGTTTGTTGAGTAGACACATGTTCACACATTAGCACAATTTCTTGTCATTCTGAAGCGCACCCAGTGTCACGTTCTGACCTTTATTTATTTTGTTGTGTCTTTATTTAGTATAGTCAGGGCGGGAGTTGGGGTGGGCAGTCTAGTTTTGTATTTCTATGTTTTTCCTATTTCTGTGTTTGGCCTGATATGGTTCTCAATCAGAGGCAGGTGTTTTGTGTTGTCTCTGATTCGGAAACATATTTAGGTAGCCTGTTTTGTGTTGGGTTTTGTGGGTGGTTGTCTTCAGTCTTTGTGTGTCTGCACCAGATAGGACTGTTTCGGTTTTCACGTTTTGTTGTTTTGTATTTTGGAAGTGTTCAGTTTATTGTCTTTTATTAAACATGATGAACACTAATCACGCTGCGCTTTGGTCCTCTCCTTCTTCCACAGAAGAAAACTGTTACACCCAGCTCACAGAATAATGCTGATTAAGCAAGTGGTTACGTTAGCTTTTTTACAGTGTAAAGATTGTTTAGCACTGCATATAAAATCAAGGTGGAAAGTGAGATGTAACCTTTCAGCTCATTCAACGAAAGAGAGAAAGAAACAGCTTAATTAAGATATGTTGATGACATTTCTTAATTTTTTTTTTTACATTGTGTTAGTATTTCCCTTAAGTTCCCACAGGAACTCGGGACAAGATAGAGAAGACAACTGTGCACTCTCAAAACCTTTAAACCCTATGACACGTTTCAAATGATTGAAGCACTGTATTGGATTCAAGCTGAGAGTCGTCCTAGACTCACTCCAAAAGTGTTGGTGTGAATGGCAATTTCTGCTTGATTTGTGGACACAATACCAACCGCATGGAGAGCCCTCAGCCTCCCCCCGCGGTTAGAAGCCATGGCCTGCCAGGACAAATCTGCAGTAAAACAGATTGAGGTGATGATAGCTCTGTGTGTCCCTGATTGCTCCCTGTACCCCTAGGGAGTTTGGGGAATCCTTCTGGCACTTTCCTCCTCAAGTCTTGATTGGCTGGGAGACTTAAGGGGTCCTTTTTGTGCCCATCTGATTTTCATATTGAGAGCAGACTTTGGGACAGAGGTGATATGACATTTTCATATTAATGTCCAAAGTGTTGAGGGCGGTTGATTCTGATTGAAGTTTAGTGTCTGGAGTGATTTTAGTGTCTGGCTGTCACCCCACAGTTGAGACTTCTTTCAGGATTCCTATTGTAGAACTGGCCATAAACTAAAGCACTGATCACCAACCCAAAATATTAGCTCTAATGACAAACACGTTCTGGCTAAATTGCAAAGCCAGTGACTTCCTTTCAGTATGTTTGAACTGTAGGTCAGTCAACACACTGCAGTACCCTCCCTGTCACGTCTACTCCCTTTCCGGCATCTAGGTCATCCGGCTGCTGGTTATCCCGCACACCTGTCACCATCGTCTTGCGCACCTGCGCCTCGTGACACTCACCTGGACTCCATCACCTCCTTGATTATCTTCCCTATATTTGTCACTCCCCTTGGTTCTTTCCTCATGTGTTATTGACTCTGTTTTCATGACGGTGTGTTGTTTATGCTTCGTGTTCATAGTTTTATTAAAACACTCACTCCCTGAAATTGCTTCTCGACTATTTGCACACGTTACATTCCTGTTGTCTCGGCAATAAAATCGTCATCACTTGATAATTATCGTTGCCTTTTTGATGAGTTTTTCCAAAGTCCTTGATTGGATTTTTCTTAAAGCAATCTTGTTAAATATACAAAATCATATATCCAATTCTGCAAGTGAAATCGATAGTATAGCAAAAGTCACGGCTACATATACTACCTGCACGACAGAAAATGGAGGGTGAGGACTGAGGAGGGACATACAGGTATGACAAAATAAAGGCTCTGTTAAGATGTGGGGTGCATTTTCCTGGCATGGTTTAGATCCACTCAACCCCTTAGAGTGCAAGGTAAACGCCAATAAATACACAGCTATCTTGAGTGATCACCTTAAGCTAGGCGTTTTGTTAGATAAAATCTTTTTTAATATCCCAAAAAGTCTGGATTTTCCCCTACCATATCTAGTGTGTTATAGTCTCCTACATTAACATTTCTACAAACTTCAAAGTGTCTTCTTTCCAATGGTACCAATGAAATACATATCCTGGCTTCAGGGCCTGAGCAACAGGCAGTTTACTTTGGGAACGTCAGTCAGGTGGAAATTTAGAAAAAAGGACCCTAGCCTGAAGAAGTCAAACATATCACGTTTAGGTAAGACCCAGATGCAGACAGTGTAGAAGTAACACAAGTTTATTTTCAACCACAGGGGCAGGAAAACGACAGGTCAAGGCAGGCAGGGGTAAAATGTGTAATTTTTTTAACCTTTATTTAACTAGGCAAGTCAGTTAACCTCTACTTCATCACCCTCCCGGATCCGGGATACTCCTCATCAAAAAAGCTGACTAGCATAGCCTAGCCTAACGGGACAGGGATATCAAATAATATAATTTTCATGAAATCACAAGTCCAATACAGCAAATGAAAGATAAACATCTTGTGAATCCAGCCATCATTTCCAATTTTTAAAATGTTTTACAGCGAAAACACTATGTATTTCTATTAGCTAACCACAATAGCCAAACACACAACCGCATATTTTCACCATGTTTCCACCGCATAGGTAGCTTTCACAAAACCGACAAAATAGAGATAAAATTTGTCACTAACCAAGAAACAACTTCATCAGATGACAGTCTTATAACATGTTATACAATATATTTATGTTTTGTTCGAAAATGTGCATATTTGAGGTATAAATCATAGTTTTACATTGCAGGCACCATCAAAAATAGCACCAAAACAGCCAGAATAATTACAGAGAGCAACGTGAAATACATAAATACTCATCATAAAACATTTATGAAAAATACATGGTGTACAGCAAATGAAAGATAAACATCTTGTGAATCCAGCCAATATTTCCGATTTTTTAAGTGTTTTACAGCGAAAACACAATATAGAATTATATTAGCTTACCACAATAGCCAAACACACAACGGCATTTATTCACCGCAAAGGTAGCTTTCGCAAAAACGAAAAAAGATATAAAATTAATCACTAACCATTGGACAACTTCATCAGATGACAGTCTTATAACATCATGTTATACAATACATTTATGTTTTGTTCGAAAATGTGCATATTTATAGCTACAAATCCTGGTTATACATTGTGAATACGTAGCAACGATTCACCAGAATCTCCGGAGATATTTTGGACACTCACCTAATCTGACCAAAGAACTCATCATAAACTTTACATAAAAATATTTGTTGTGTGGCAAATGAAAGATACACTGGTTCTTAATGCAACCGCTGTGTTAGATTTAAAAAAATAACTTTACCATAACATACAGCTTGCGTTATTGTGAGACAGTGCTCACCAACACGGCGGAGAATAGGAGTCAACATTTAACACAGAAATACGAAATAACATCATAAATGTTTTCTTACTTTTGCTGAGCTTCCATCAGAATGTTGTACAAGGAGTCCTTGGTCCAGAATAAATCGTTGTTTGGTTTTAGAATGTCCATTTCTTCTGTCGAATTCGCGCCACAATGCTAGCCAAGGTTGCTAACATTCCCATCCTCTCTTGGCGCAAAGAACGGAAAACTCCAAAAGTCCCAATAAACGTTGAATAAACTGATAAAACTCGGTTGAAAAAAACTACTTTATGATGTTATTATCATATGTATCAAATAAAATCAGAGCCGGAGATATTCGCCGTGTATACCGAACGCTTTTCAGAAGACAATGTGACCCAGAAAGGGAATGGTTTAGCGATGGAATTCTCAGCTTTTAGAAACAGCTGGTCTCCAGGAGGTGTTGGAGAAACTGATGGACATGGAGCACATGTTCTTGGGTGGAGCGGGAGAAGAATTGGATGTCATCAAGGTAGATGAAGACGAACCTGTTCAACACTTTGAGGGGAACATCCTTAACCAGAGCCTGGAACACAGCAGGGGCATTGGTAAGGCCAAAGGGCATGACCAGGTACTCGTAGTGGCCACTGGATGTGTTGAAAGCAGTCTTCCACTCATCCCCCTCCCGTATCCGCACCAGGTGGTAGGCATTCCGTAGGTCCAGCTTGGAGAACACACCCCCCTGGAGTGGCTCGAAGGCCAGAGGACATGAGAGATAGCGGGTCTTTGAGACCTCGGTTGTTGATGCGCAGGGACTTGGGCTCCAGCCCAATGGCACCGGCAGACCAGTCAATGAGGGAATTGTGTCGCTGGAGCCAGGAGAATCCCAATACCAAGGGAACCAGTGGAGACTTAATGAGCAGAAACTGGATCGTCTCGCTGTGATTCACAGACATACATAGGTTGATGGGGGTGGTATTGTGGGCGACCCGGCCTATAGAGCGCCCGTCCAGAGCTCTAACGTCCATGGGAATGGAGAGGAGCTGCGTGGGTATGTCCAGCTCGGAAGCTAGGGTAGCATCCATAAAGCACTCATCGGCCCCAGAGTCAATGAGGACCTGAAGAGACTTCGCCTGGTTCCCCCACAGCAACATGCCATGAAAAGGGATGCGAGTAAGGGGGAGAGGAAAAGTTCTCTGTATGGCCCACCAGAGTACTCACTCCTACCGGTGAGCCTGGTCTTTTAGTGGACAGGTGGAGAAGAAATGACCAGTAGTTCTGCAATACAGGCATCTCTTAGTATGAAGCCTGTATAGCCATTCAGCCGGAGACAGCCTAGCTCTGCCTAGTTGCATAGATTCGGGAAGAGGGAATCGGCAGCCTTTGGAGACTCTCGGAGAAACTCGGGTAGCCCCGGGTTTTCTCGGCCACGGAGCCGTCGGGGACTTCCGGACAGCTCGGATGCGAGGTGGAATCCATGACCGGGCGAGTGGAATTGAATCCCCTCTCCTTCCTTCGTTCCCGTAGTCACCCAACGATTCAAATGGTCAAGGCGATGAGCGAGTCGAGATCCGTTGGTAGTTCTCGGGCAGGACGTTCGTCATTTACTTCCTCCGAAACTACGTGCAGGAACATGTCTAACAGTGCTTCCGTCTTCCAGGCACACTCAGGTGCCAATGTGCAAAAATCCACTGCGTAGTCTGCCACACTGAGGGAGCTTTGCCCAAAGTGGAATAACTTCCAGGCATCCTCTATCCTGGAGAATGGAGCAGCAAAAACGTTCTTTACATCTTCCACAAACTCCTCCAGACTGGAGCATATGGCTGACTGTTGTTCCCATACTGCCGTAGCCCAGGCGAGAGCCCTCCCGGATATCAGAGCGGTCCGAGGGGAAGGATGAAGGCTGCAGCTCCATGAGTGAATACTGAGTGAGAAACGTCCGACAGGTGCCCGACTCTCCATTGAAGTGCTCCGGGGGAGGTAAGCGGGCTTCCCGGGAAACAGGGGTGAAGGCACTGCTACCAGCCAGGTTAATGAGGGGCTGGGAGGTTACCGTCATGGTAGGCTGCCTAGTAGACAACCCACGGATTTGATCCAGCAATGTGTTCAAGGCTTGGTCGTGACATTCGGCCAAGCTCTGGAACCCTTCCATCAGACCACGAAGCAACTCCTCGTGCCTTCCAATGATAGCTTCTTGGGAGGCGAGGGCATTTCGGATCTGATCCGAGTCTGCTGGGTCAGTCATGGCCAGTTCATACTATCACATTTAGGTAAGACCCAGATGCAGACAGTGTAGAAGTAACAAGAGTTTATTACAACCACAGGGGCAGCAAAACTACAGATCAAGGCAGACAATCTCAGGGTCAGGGCAGGCAGACCGGTCAATACAGAGATGATCTAGACAGGTATAAACCCCTCTTTTACGCTACTGCTACTCTCTGTTCATCATATATGCATAGTCACTTTACTTTAACCATATTAACATGCACATACTACCTCAATCAGCATGACTAACCGGTGTATGTATACTGTATAGCCTCGCTACTGTTATTTCAACTGTCTTTTTACTTCTTTACTTACATATTGTTCACCTAATACCTTTTTTGCACTATTGGATAGAGTCTGTAAGTAAGCAACTGTAAGGTTGTATTCGGCGCACGTGACAAATACACTTTGATTTGATTGGGAATACACATGGGATAATGGGGAAGATGGGTGGCAGCTGGAGGGGGGTGGAGACAAGCACAAAGACAGGTGAAACAGATCAGGGTGTGACAAAACCTATGGTGAATCATTTCTCTCCTGATTGGAGTGGTCTCTTCGCACCCTACGCTTGTCTGTCCATTGCATCTAAACAACTATAGCTCTATAGCAAGTTGCACTGATTAGTGAAGTATTTGAAAGTCGAGCTAAACATAATTTAAGGAATTATGGAACATTTAAGGAACACCTCTTTAAGGAATACCTAGGATAGGATAAAGTAATCCTCCTAACCCCCCCTCCCCCTTAAAAGAGTTAGATGCACTATTGTAAAGTGGTTGTTCCACTGGATATCATAAGGTGAATGCACCAATTTGTAAGTCGCTCTGGATAAGAGCGTCTGCTAAATGACTTAAATGTAAATGTAAATGTAATTATTTTTCTGATTTCAGATATATAAAAATGAACAGGAAGGAACGATATAAACCGGTACTTTTCTTGTTTCGAACTGGTACAGAACTTTATTTTGCTGGTCGGAACAGTGGAACAGAACAGAAAAAATAATGGTTCTGTTCATAACGAACCGATTGGAAAATAATTTTGGTTCCAAACCCTGGTTATGAGGGACAAAACACAGACATGTTATAGTAATCAACCCGCGGCAGCTGCTATTATTCAAATTGCAGTGAGAGATAAGACAAAGTCTAATGTACCCTCGTGGTTAGGCTTATGAACTAGGCTTTCTATATCTGTGTTAATTTGCAAGTCTGGTTTAAATCAGTAGCATCTACAAAACATATTTAAGTGACTGATAAGGTGTCCATTGGTCAGCCTCAGTCTCAGCAGGACTTGTCAGTCTTACCTTAGACTGATGACGACATTCTGAAACCCAACATGACTCAATACTACTAAGCAGACAATCATTGCTCTGTTCTCCCCAGCCCAGCCAGTCCTGTTTATTTGTAAAAAATATATATATATAAATGTAAAGGAAATGCCAACTATGGCTCTGAATATAAGTCACCTGAGTAACTTTCAATAAAGTAATACGTATTGTTTAATTATAAAGTGCTTGTCTCAAGGAATAATATGCTGTCTTGCAACATTTCACATTGCACCCTAAACATTTTTGAGGTTTACTTGTATACAGTATTTGTGGGCAGACATTTGTGAAGACAGTTTGTAGGAAATTTGAGCAGTAAGTGATTTATAAAGGGTTAAGGGATCGGTGTCCCTAAACTGGGACAGTTGTCGCTCAATATGCGATAATATGACTATAAAACATTGTAACATAGACATGTCTTATATGGGCGGAAAGCTTACATTCTTGTTAATCTAACTGCAGTGTCCAATTTACAGTAGCTATTACAGGATAGTGCACAACAACAAAACACTTGTATCACGGCAACTGGTTTGATACATTCACCTTTGAAGGTAAATAATATACTTACATTCAGTAATCTTGCTCTGATTTGTCATCCTGAAGGTCCCAGAGATAAAATATAGTGTCGTTTTATTTATTTTTTATATTTTTTTATATTCAAATGTAGGGAACTGGGTTATACAGTTTGACCCCACTGCTGTCTCTGGCTCCACACCCACCCCGCCCAGCCATCTAGATTTTTGAAGGTTAGTGTCTTTTCTGTAAGGAAGCTAATGATCCACCATGTATGACATTCCTGGTAGTGTGTAAACTTACATTTTTTATTACCATAGCATTTTTTWAAACATTTTTTTGAGGTGGATCAGCTTAATATTGCAGAAAGAATGTTGCCTCCATCAATGTAATTGTCTGCATCATTTCCAATCCCCCATTTATTTTTTTGGGTAAATATATATATATATATATATCCATATACATACACGCATGCATACATATACACTTATATACAGTGGGGAGAACAAGTATTTGATACACTGCCGATTTTGCAGGTTTTCCTACTTACAAAGCATGTAGAGGTCTGTAATTTTTTATCATAGGTACACTTCAACTGTATGACGGAATCTAAAACAAAAATCCAGAAAATCACATTGTATGATTTTCAAGTAATTAATTAGCATTTTATTGCATGACATAAGTATTTGATACATCAGAAAAGCAGAACTTAATATTTGGTACAGAAACCTTTGTTTGCAATTACAGAGATCATACGTTTCCTGTAGTTCTTGACCAGGTTTGCACACACTGCAGCAGGGATTTTGGCCCACTCCTCCATACAGACCTTCTCCAGATCCTTCAGGTTTCGGGGCTGTCGCTGGGCAAACGGACTTTCAGCTCCCTCCAAGAGATTTCTATTGGGTTCAGGTCTGGAGACTGGCTAGGCCACTCCAGGACCTTGAGATGGTTCTTACGGAGCACTCCTTAGTTGCCCTGGCTGTGTGTTTCGGGTCGTTGTCATGCTGGAAGACCCAGCCACGACCCATCTTCAATGCTCTTACTGAGGAAGGAGGTTGTTGGCCAAATCTCGCGATACATGGCCCCATCCATCCTCCCTCAATATGGTGCAGTCGTCCTGTCCCCTTTGCAGAAAAAAATCCCCAAAGAATGATGTTTCCACCTCCATGCTTCACGGTTGGGATGGTGTTCTTGGGGTTGTACTCATCCTTCTTCTTCCTCCAAACACGGCGAGTGGAGTTTTAGACCAAAAGCTCTATTTGTCTCATCAGACCACATGACCTTCTCCCATTCCTCCTCTGGATCATCCAGATGGTCATTGGCAAACTTCAGACGGGCCTGGACATGCGCTGGCTTGAGCAGGGGGACCTTGCGTGCGCTGCAGGATTTTAATCCATGACGGCGTAGTGTGTTACTAATGCTTTTCTTTGAAACTGTGGTCCCAGCTCTCTTCAGGTCATTGACCAGGTCCTGCCGTGTAGTTCTGGGCTGATCCCTCACCTTCCTCATGATCATTGATGCCCCAGACCGTGAGATCTTGCATGGGGCCCCAGACCGAGGGTGATTGACCGTCATCTTCAACTTCTTCCATTTTCTAATCATTGCGCCAACAGTTGTTGCCTTCTCACCAAGCTGCTTGCCTATTGTCCTGTAGCCCATCCCAGCCTTGTGCAGGTCTACAATTTTAGCCCTGATGTCCTTACACAGCTCTTTGGTCTTGGCCATTGTGGAGAGATTGGAGTCTGTTTGATTGAGTGTGTAGACAGGTGTCTTTTATACAGGTAACGAGTTCAAACAGGTGCAGTTAATACAGGTAATGAGTGGAGAACAGGAGGGCTTCTTAAAGAAAAACTAACAGGTCTGTGAGAGCCGGAATTCTTACTGGTTGGTAGGTGATCAAATACTTACGTCGTGCAATAAAATGCAAATTAATTACTTAAAAATCATACAAATGTGATTTTCTGGATTTTTGTTTTAGATTTCGTCTCTCACAGTTGAAGTGTACCTATGCTAAAAATTACAGACCTCTACGTGCTTTGTAAGTAGGAAAACCTGCAAAATCGGCAGTGTATCAAATACTTGTTCTCCCCACTGTACATACACATGCCTATATAGACATACACAGTTTTTTTTGAATATACCTTTATTCCCTGCAAACCTTACCACCCTTCCCCCAATTGGAGTAAACCAATAATCACTTAGGCTTCTACCTTCAGTTTATATCTCTTATACACATTTTACAGACAATCTATTTTACAATAGTTATATTTTGTTTGTTTTTACCCCTTCCTCTATTTCTGATGTCCGTCCAGTTTGATTTCTATTTGTAACTGTGCTATTTCACAGACGTTCTGAACCTATATACATTTTACAGACCCGTATGTTTTACATTGGTTATCTTGTTATTGGTCCCACCCTTCAGCTCCATTCAACCTCTCCCATCTGTCTCTCAACATCATCCATTTTGGATGTCTTGTCATGCCCTGGCCTTAGTTATCTTTGTTTTCTTTATTATTTTAGTTAGGTCAGGGTGTGACATGGGGGAAGTATGTGTTTTGTATTGTCTAGTTTTTTTTTGTATGTTTATGGGGCAGTGTTTAGTCTAGGTGTATGTATGTCTATCGTTGCCTAGATTGGTTCTCAATTAGAGACAGCTGTCTATCGTTGACTCTGATTGGGAGCCATATTTAGGCAACCATAGTCATTAGGTAGTTTGTGGGTGATTGTCTATGTCTTTACGTTAGTTGCTTGTGTCTGCACTTTCGTTTTATAGTTTCACGGTCGTTTGTTGTTTTTGTATAGTCTGTCAGTGTTCGTTTCGTGTTCGTCTTCGTTAATAAAAGAAGACGTATTGTTATCACGCTGCGCCTTGGTCCTCCTCTCTTCCACAATACGACGATCGTGACATGTTTATTTGCCATATATTTTTCAACTGTGCAGTGATGCTTCACAAAAGTTTTGAACCTTTCTATTCTCATAGCTTCTACAGATTGTAAATTAAAAAWWWTKTTTTTTGCTGAAATAATGATTATATTATTGATTGACTATGGCTTTTCAAATCACCCAGTATTGCTATCTGTAGCGTTAGTTCTAGGCAAATGTTGCAATTCTTCAGCCATTCCCGGACCTGTGACCAAAAACGAGCTACATATGGACAATACCAAAATAAAATGATCTAATGACTCTGTGGCTCTCCTCACAGCAGAATCTGCAGAGCTGGGAAGATTGTATCCCCCATATATATATCATTCTACTGGTTGCAAGAATTTTGTATAGTAATTTAAATTGAAGTTTTGAATCCGGCATTGTTTTGCGTATCAATTCATAAACCATGTGCCATGGAATGGGTACATCGAAAATCTCTTCCCAACTACTTTGCAATCTATATGGCACAGCTGTCAGTTTTTTGGTCCTTAAATGAAATTGGTATATGTTTTTATTTATCACACTTTTCTTTAATCATTTATGTTCTTTAATACAGGGCCGACATACACGTTCCTTACTTTTTTCCCCTCTATTTGCCACATCCATTTTTGTGGTAATGCTGCAATTCATTGGTTGTAATTTTGGGTAGAGCAGACATTTCCATATGTCTGTGTTAGCTGTATGTGTGACATAACTCCACCAGTCCTATTTATGATATCATTCACAAAAAGTATACCTTTTTTAATCATTTCTTCGAAAAAAATGTTTTTATTATCAAATAGTATATTTGAGTTTAACCACAATATTTGTTGTATTATTTGTTTTGTTTTTTCAGGTGGATTAAACTGAAATTGCAACCAACTTTCTAAGGCTTGTTTAAAAAATAACGATATTTTGGAGATGATTTCCTTTACAAAACAGAACAACCGAAAGTGAGCTGGTGTAATCTGAATAAAGGGAAAAATGCCCCCCTCTTAAACATGGTAAGAATGCCTCGTCCTAATTTACTAGAGAAACAGTTTGAATTTAATATACCTTTTGTATGGACTGATGCCTTTAGTGAAAGGTCTAATGCTTTAATATTCTATCATTTCTGCCCTCCGAATTCGTTTCGTTATACAAATAGGCCCTTTTAATTTTGTCTGGCTTGCAGTTCCAAATAAAAAAAATATTTTTTGTTCATATAATTTAAAAAGCAGTCACTAGTGTAGGCAAAACCATAAGCAAATAGGTAAACGTTGATATGACTTAAAGAGTTAATCAGGGTGATTTTTCCACAAATAGACAGGTATTTTCCTTTCCATGGTAGCAAGATCTTATCTATTTTTGCTAACTTTCTATATACTGTCACGATCGTCTATAGGAGAGAGAGATGACCAAGGCGCAGCGTGTGGCAAAATACATCTTCTTTATTATAAGAAGGAAAACAAACAACAAAGCAGACGAACGTGAAGCTATTAACGAACTAGTGCACATAATGCAACATAAGAACATAGACAATTACCCACACAATACATGATGCCTATGGCCACCTTAAATATGGCTCCCAATCAGAGACAAATGAAAACATCTGTCTCTGATTGAGAACCACTCAGGCAACCATAGACATAGCTAGACACATTCACTCAACCATAGACTTCCCTAGAAACATTCACCTCAACACAAACCCATACACTCTAACAAAATCCCCTAGACACTACAACCACCCAAGACAAGACAAAAACACAAACATACCCATGTCACACCCTGACCTAACTAAAATAAATAAGAAAAAAAAAGATCTAAGGCCAGGTGTGACAGTACCCCCCCCCCAAGGTGCAGACTCCGACCGCACAAACTGACATAGAAAGGGGAGGGTCCGGGGTGGGCGCCCATCATGGCGGCGGCTCGGGTGCGGGACGTGGCCCCCACTCCACCATGTCAATACCCGCTTTGGTAGCCTCCTCCAAATGGCCACCCTCCAAATACCCCCACCTAAAATAATAGGCCTCAGCAGGACCAGGGGCGCCACCGGGACAAGGGCAGCACCGGACAAGGGCAGCACTGGGACAAGGGGCAGCTCCGGACTGAAGGACGGCAGCTCCGGACTGAGGGGGGATCCTGGCGGCTGGCGCTGGCGGATCCCCTGGTGCTGCTGGCGCTCTGGCTGGTCATGGCTGGCTGGCGGCTGGCTGGTCGATGGCTGGCTGGCTCTGGCTGGCTCATTGGCTGGCCTGACGCTCTGGCTGGTCATGGTGGCTGACGGCTCTGGCTGGTCATGGCTGGCTGACGGCTCTGGTTGGTCTGGCTAGCGTGGCGGCTCTGGCAGATCCTGTCTGGTTGGCGGCTCTGGCAGATCCTGTCTGGCGGAAGGCTCTAGCGGTCCTGTCTGGCGGATGGCTCTAAAGGCTCATGGCAGACGGGCGGCTTTGAAGGCTCAGTCCAGACGGGCAGTTCATGCGGCGCTTGGCAGACGGACAGTTCAGACGCCGCTGGCAGACGGCGAGACTCTGGCCGGCTGAAAACGCCATATAGGCTGGTGCGTGCGCCGGGAACTGGAGTACCGGGCTAAGGACACGCACCTTTAGGCTAGTGCGGGGAGCAGCAACAGGACGCACAGGACTCTGGGACACACAGGAGGCTTTGTAAGTGGTGTAGGCACTGGTGGTAATGGGCTGGAGACACGCACCACCGGGAGAGTGCGGTGAGGAGGAATAGGGCTCTGGAGACGCACTGGAAGCCTGGTGCGTGGTGTAGGCACTGGTGGTACTGGGCTGGGGCGGGAGGTGGCGCCGAAATACCGGACCGTGCAGGCGTACTGGCTCTCTTGAGCATTGAGCCTGCCCAACCTTACCTGGTTGAATGGTCCCCGTCGCCCTGCCAGTGCGGGGAGGTGGAATCACCCGCACCGGGCTTGTAGGCGAACCGGGGAAACCATGCGTAAGGCAGGTGCCATGTATGCCGGCCCGAGGAGACGCACTGGAGACCAGACGCGTTGAGCCGGCCTCATGACACCTGGCTCAATGCCCAATCTAGCCTACCAGTGCGGGGAGGTGGAATAACCCGCCACGGGCTATGAACACGTACAGGAGACACCGTGCGCTCTACTGCGTAACACGGTGGGTCCGCCCGTACTCCCGCTCTCCACGGTTAGCCTGGAAGTGGGAGCAGGTCTCCTACCGCCCTCGGCCCACTACCTCTTAGCCCCTCCCCAAGAAATTTTTGGGTAGTACTCACGGGCTTCCAGCCTTGCCTCCGTGCTGCCTCCCTCATATCGCGCCTCTCTGCTTTCGCTGCCTCCAGCTCAGCTTGGGGCGGCAATATCTCCTGGTTGAGCCCAAGGTCCCTTACCATCCAATTCGTCCTCCCCATGTCCAGAAATCCTGTGTAGGTGGGTCCTGTTGCCGTTCACACGCTGCTTGGTCCTTTGGTGGGTAATTCTGTCACGATCGTCTATAGGAGAGAGAGATGACCAAGGCGCAGCGTGTGCAAAATACATCTTCTTTATTATAAGAAGGAAAACAAAACAACAAACAGACGAACGTGAAGCTATTAACGAACTAGTGCACACATGCAACATAGAACATAGACAATTACCCACAAATACATGATGCCTATGGCCACCTTAAATATGGCTCCCAATCAGAGACAAATGAAAAACATCTGTCTCTGATTGAGAACCACTCAGGCAACCATAGACATAGCGTAGACACATTCACTCAACGCATAGACTCTCCCTTA